>NC_053492.1:17915025-18160025 GCF_905171775.1 Rana temporaria
CTTTGTAGTTTACAACCACTTTAAATCATAATGGTAACAGAAATCACCTAAATGGCCCTGATCAAAAGTTTCCATCCTCTGAAATGTTTGGCCTTGGTACAGACACACAAGGTAACACACAGGTTCAAATTGCTATTAACCACTTAAGCCTCGGACCAATATGCAGCCTAAAGACCCAAGGTGTTTTTACAGTTCGGGACTGCGTCGCTTTAACAGACAATTGCGCGGTCGTGCGACGTGGCTCCCAAACAAAATTGGCGTCCTTTTTTCCCCACAAATAGAGCTTTCTTTTGGTGGTATTTGATCACATCTGCGGTTTTTAGTTTTTGCGCTATAAACAAAAATAGAGCGACAATTTTGAAAAAAATTCAATATTTTTTACTTTTTGCTATAATAAATATCCCCAAAAAACATATATAAAAACATTTTTTTTCCTCAGTTTAGGCCGATACGTATTCTTTGACCTATTTTTAGTAAAAAAAATCGCAATAAGCGTTTATCGATTGGTTTGCGCAAAATTTATAGCGTTTACAAAATAGGGGATAGTTTTATTGCATTTTTATTAATTATTTTTTTTTTACTACTAATGGCGGCGATCAGCAATTTTTTTCGTGACTGCGACATTATGGCGGACACTTCGGACAATTTTGACACATTTTTGGGACCATTGTCATTTTCACAGCAAAAAATGCATTTAAATTGCATTCTTTATTGTGAAAATGACAGTTGCAGTTTGGGAGTTAACCACAGGGGGCGCTGTACGTGTCATATTGTGGACGTACATTTACATGCGGAGGTCGGGAAGTGGTTAAAGGTTAATTTCCCATATCTGTGGCATTGTAAATTGCAATTAGTGTATGTTTCTGTCAATGAGTTTGTTAGCTTTCATGTGGATCCACTGAGCAGACTAGGTTCTGAGCCATGGGGAGTAGAAAAGAACTGTCAAAAGACCTGACTAGCAAGGTAATGGAACTTTATAAAGATGGAAAAGGATATAAAAATATATCAAATGTCAGGAGTGTATGTGCTCCTGCTCCATCATAGCTGCTGGTTCCAGCATCCTGGTTTTGGCTATGGCTTTCTCCTTGTCTGTCACGCGCATGCCACGAGCTCTGTGAGTGTGACCACGGGTCCCGTGGACTCGATGTCTGCTGGGAGTCCCTCGATCATCTCACGGAGAGGAAGAACGGGGAAATGCTTATGTAAACAAGCATTAGTTCTGCCTAGTGACAGGACACTGATCACAGCTCCCTGTGATCGGGAGCAGTGATCAGTGTCGTGTCATACGTAGCCCATCCCCCACAGTTAGAACACATCCCTAGGACACACGTAACCCCTTCAGCGTCCCCCTACTGGTTAACCCCTTCACTGCCAGTGTAATTTTTACAGTAATCAGTGCATTTTCAAGGCAGTGATCGCTGTATAAATGACAATGGTCCCAAAATGGCGTCAAAAGTGTCCGATGTGTCCACCATAATGTCGCAGTCACGATAAAAAAAAAACAATGATGATTGCCGCCATTTCTAGTAAAAAAAATATATATATTAATAAAATGTATTATTTTATTAAATAATAATTCTGAATAATAAATTAAATAATAATTAATAATAAAAATGCCAGAAAACTATCCCCTATTTTGTAGACGCTATAACTTTTGCGCAAACCAATCAATAAACACTTATTGTGATTTTTTTTTTTACCAAAAATATGTAGAAGAATACCTATCGGCCTAAACTGAGGGAAAAAAAAAGTTTTTATATATATTATTGAGGGATATTTATTATAGCAAACAGTTAAAAATATTGCTTTTTTTCCCAAAATTGTCGCTCTCTTTTTGTTTATAGCGCAAAAAATAAAAACCGTACAGGTGATCAAATACCACCAAAAGAAAGCTCTATATGTGGGGGGGAAAAAGGATGCCAATTTTGTTTGGGAGCCACGTTGCATGACCGCACAACTGTCAGTTAAAGCGACGCAATGCCGAATTGCAAAAAGTGCCCTGGTCTTTGGGCAGCCAAATGGTCCGGGGTGGAAGTGGTTAAAAAGGTTATTAGCGTGTTGATGAGTGGGGGGGGGGGGGGGGGAGAAGGAACCAGGGAAGGGAAAATTAAGCAGATTAAACTTCGGCTTCAAAGGACACACAAGCTTGAGCAACAAAAATTACAATGTAGACCAATATTTGTCATGTATTTTAATGATGAGACACCCAAATTTCATGTTATACAATTAGCTGGGTATTATCTGGACGAACCCAATCTTCCCGTATTGGTCTGCAGCCAATCCTGGAAAAACAGAAATAGATGATAAGTAGATGGAAACATTTAGAATTCACATTAATTTCGGCAGCTCCGGCCCACCATGCAGTGCTACTGTGGCTCTCGCTTCCCACCTGTCCCAACTTCTGCTTCTGCTCTGTGTATCTATCAGGTAGCAGATGAGCGGGACAGAGGATCTGGCACTGAGAGAGAGGGGGGGAAGGTGATGTTTGTGTGGGTTGATGTTAGAGGGGCAGAGGACACCACTGTGGGGGAAGGTGATGTTTGTGGGGGAAGGTGAATAGGTGATATTTGTGGGGGTTGATGTGAGAGGGGCAGAGGACACTCTAGTGTGGGGGAAGGTGATGTTTGTGGGGGTTGATGTGAGAGGGGCAGAGGACACCACTGTGGGGGGAAGGTGATGTTTGTGGGGGTTGATGTGAGAGGGGCAGAGGACACCACTGTGGGGGAAGGTGATGTTTGTGGGGGTTGATGTGAGAGGGGCAGAGGACACCACTGTGAGGGGAAGGTGATGTTTGTGGGTATTGATGTGAGAGGGGCAGAGGACACCACTGTGGGGGAAGGTGATTGTGACGAGACCCTTGCTCGCTCGGTTCTGCTCTCCAGACACTCCTCTGCTTCTATTGGATCAGATTGCCGATTGCAACGTCTGATGGTCCAGTCATCCAAGGTTCCGGGATCCGAACTACAGCTATGTGCCATTCGGACCAATTAAGAACACACACCAGGCAGGCTGTATGTATGTTCAAACAGGACTCTCTTTAATGGCAGCATTCTGCTTGTTATATACAGTTTACAAGCTTATCATCAATCAAAGAACAATGAAATCTCCACCCCCTTTTCACACACTGGGGCTTCCATACAGATTTTAGGTAGACACTCTGGTGCCGACCCTGACAAGACACATTTCTTTAGATAATGACATCAGTGAAGTTAATTACTAATTGTAACAGAATACGTCATCTAGACACCTTGGCTCCGCATATAGAAGAGGTAATTACTACCGCGTTATATAAGGTACAACGAAGCAATCAGAATAATTAACATGAGCCAATTATCTAATCCTTGAGCCTGACGAGGTGACTAGGCGTCTCGTCTGCAATTTCCCCACTATACAATACACATACAATGAACATCAATCACATTCTAAAAGACATTTAGTTGAGGTAATTATCTCCCAGAGACGTCCCGTCTCTGACAACAGCTATTCACCTGCAGAACACAATAAAAGGTATTTCACAAGCCGGCTCCACTTAGCATTTCAATAGCCTAATTGTCCTATTGACCTAGTCAGGACAAAATAAACCATTTGTAATATGTCCCATCTCATGTAATACATGAATTATGATTTATCAGCCACCCTCTCCTGTGTAACAGATGTCAAGTAGAAACACTTTAGCACCCCAAGGTCCATGACAGTGATGTTTGTGGGGGTTGATGTGAGAGGGGCAGAGGACACCACTGTGGGGAGAAGGTGATGTTTGTGGGGGTTTGTGTGAGAGGGGCAGAGGACACCACTGTGGGGGGAAGGTGATATTTGTGGGGGTTGATGTGAGAGGGGCAGAGGACACCACTGTGGGGGAAGGTGATATGTGGGGGTTGATGTGAGAGGGTCAGAGGACACCACTGTGAGGGAAGGTGATGTTTGTGGGGGTTGATGTGAAAGGGGCAGAGGACACCACTGTGAGGGGAAGGTGATGTTTGTGGGGGTTGATGTGAGAGGGGCAGAGGACACCACTGTGGGTGAAGGTGATGTTTGTGGGGGTTGATGTGAGAGGGGCAGAGGACACCACTGTGGGGGAAGGTGATGTTTGTGGGTATTGATGTGAGAGGGGCAGAGGACACCACTGTGGGGGAAGGTGATGTTTGTGGGTATTGATGTGAGAGGGGCAGAGGACACCACTGTGAGGGAAGGTGATATTTGTGGGGGTTGATGTGAAAGGGGCAGAGGACACCACTGTGGGGGAAGGTGATATGTGGGGGGAAGGTGATATGTGGGGGTTGATGTGAGAGGGGCAGAGGACACCACTGTGGGGGGAAGGTGATATGTGGGGGTTGATGTGAGAGGGTCAGGGACACCACTGTGGGGGAAGGTGATATTTGTGGGGGTTGATGTGAGAGGGGCAGAGGACACCACTGTGGGGGAAGGTGATATTTGTGGGGGTTGATATGAGAGGGGCAGAGGACACCACTGTGGGGGAAGGTGATATTTGTGGGGGTTGATGTGAGAGGGGCAGAGGACACCACTGCGAGGGAAGGTGATATGTGGGGGTTGATGTGAGAGGGGCAGAGGACACCACTGTGGGGGAAGGTGATATGTGGGGGTTGATGTGAGAGGGGCAGAGGACACCACTGTGGAGGGAAGGTGATGTTTGTGGGGGTAGATGTGAGAGGGGCAAAGGACACCACTGTGGGGGGGAAGGTGATATTTGTGGGGGTTGATGTGAGAGGGGCAGAGGACACCACTGTGGGGGGGAAGGTGATGTTTGTGTGGGTTGATGTGAGAGGGGCAGAGGACACCACTGTGGGTGAAGGTGATGTTTGTGGGTATTGATGTGAGAGGGGCAGAGGACACCACTGTGAGGGAAGGTGATATGTGGGGGTTGATGTGAGAGGGTCAGAGGACACCACTGTGGGGGGAAGGTGATGTTTGTGGGTATTGATGTGAGAGGGGCAGAGGACACCACTGTGGGGGGAAGGTGATGTTTGTGGGTATTGATGTGAGAGGGGCAGAGGACACCACTGTGGGGGGAAGGTGATGTTTGTGGGTATTGATGTGAGAGGGTCAGAGGACACCACTGTGGGGGGAAGGTGATGTTTGTGGGTATTGATGTGAGAGGGGCAGAGGACACTACTGTGGGGGGAAGGTGATGTTTGTGGGGGTTGATGTGAGAGGGGCAGAGGACACCACTGTGGGGGGAAGGTGATGTTTGTGGGGGTTGATGTGAGAGGGGCAGAGGACACCACTGTGAGGCCAAGGTGACGTTTTGTGAGTCCAGAGTCATCTTTCTGTCAGGCTCTTCACGTTTCCTTCCTGCAATCCTGTACATTAGAGCCTATCATAATAGTGAACAGGTGGGATGAGTGTCCTGTACATTAGAGCCTATCATCTAATAGGGAACAGGAGATATGAGTGTGCTGTACATTAGAGCCTATCATCTAATAGGGAACAGGAGATATGAGTGTCCTGTACATTAGAGCCTATCATCTAATAGGGAACAGGAGATATGAGTGTCCTGTACATTAGAGCCTATCATCTAATAGGGAACAGGAGATATGAGTGTCCTGTACATTAGAGCCTATCATCTAATAGGGAACAGGAGATATGAGGGTCCTGTACATTAGAGCCTATCATCTAATAGGTAACAGGAGATGTGGGGATCCATTAAGAATTGAAACAAATATTTTCTGGTGTGATAACTCTTTGGTATCAGAGGAATTCACAAACATTTTCAAAGCCATAAGTTCAGATCCTATTATCTCCTTACAGTGCTCTTGAGATGACAGTGTTACCTTTAGACATTCATGCAGACTTTATTGCAGGGGGTTTCGCAGCATTTTTTATTCCTGGAGCAGTCACGGTCAGTCCTGCATTCAGATCTAAGCCCTGGGGTTTCGCATCGTCTATTGGGGACCCTCGGACAACTCTTCCCTCCGAAAGCTGCAACGCAAATATAAAAAATAAAAAAATTATAAAAGCTTTAGCCCTGTCTGATTGAGAGTGAACCTTCCGAGAGGGAATATATAAAATGATTTAAAAAATAAATAAATATATATATACACAGGGCTTTTTTTCTCAGCGAATAGGTTCAGGAACTCCGACCTTCAACCTTTATTTCAGCTCCCTACCCACACCTGAGCCCTGTTCCTTGGTTCCACCTCCTACTGACCTCCCAGTGCTGCCCATTTGAGAGAATACAGAATCAAGTATCATTTTTTCTACTAAGTGATTTGCACGGAATTTGTTAATGATAACAAAGAAAGACACTAAAATAGATCCCTTACCGTGAGCAACAATCGACCCTACCCCAGCAACAGTAGACCCTCACCCCAGCAAAAATAGAGCTCCCACACAAAAATAGAAGACACCTGCAACAAAATACCACCCCAGCAACAATAGACCCCCGGCAGCAACAACAGATGTCCCAGCAGAGTGCATCAATAGACCCTCCAGGAGGCAGCAACAATATACCTCTCCCTCAGCAGTAGACCCCCCCAGAAACATAAGACCCCCCCCCCACTAGCAACAATAGATCTACCCAGCAACAATAGACCTCCACGCAAAAAATATATCCCCACCAGTGACAATAGATCCCTCAGCAGCAAGCATCATTAGACCCTCCAGCACACCCTAGCAATCCATGCCATTACATACATTCATTGCTGTAGGTGCCGGAACTGCGCTCCCCCGCGTTCCTGCTGAAAAAAAGCCCTATATATATATATATATATATATATATATATATACATACACACACCGTATATACTCGAGTATAAGCCGAGTTTTGCAGCACATTTTCTTAGGCTGAAAATGCCCCCCTCGGCTTATACTCGAGTCAACTTTTTGTGACTGGTCTTCCGGATTTTGGGGACCCGGTACCGGATAACTTGGCACACATGTAGCTCCACTCTTTCTCTACAAGTGTGCAAAGTTTGTTGGCCGGGGACCGTCGATTTTTCAAATCCGGAAACCCTTCCATAGACTCCCATGTTAAACGGTAATTTTTCCGGTGACTTTGGGGACCAGGTACCAGCCGGTCGTAGGTCCCCTGGACCCGGAACTTGGCACACGTATATTCCAATTTCTCCTCTATAAGTGTGCAAAGTTTGTTGTCTGGGGGACTTACGGCTGGGAAGCACCAATTTTTCAAAGCCAGACACCCCTTCCTTAGACTCCCATGTTAAACAGTAATTTCTTAAGTAATTTTGGGGACCAGGTACTGGCCGGTCGTAGGTCCTCTGTACCCGGAACTTGGCACACATGTAGCCCCATTTCTCCTCTATAAGTGTGCAAAGTTTTTTGTCCAGAGAACTTACGGCCGGGGAGCACCGTTTTTTTTTCAAAACTGGTCACCCCTTCCATAGACTCCCATGTTAAACGGTCATTTCTTTGGTGATTTTGGGGACCAGGTACTGGCCTGTCGTAGGTCCCCAGGACCCGGAACTTGGCACACATGTATCCCCATTTCTCCTCTACAAGTGTGCAAAGTGTGTTGTCTGGGGGACCTACGGCTGCGGAGCACCGTTTTTATTTCAAAGCCGGGCACCCCTTCCATAGACTCCCATGTTAAACATCAGTCTAGTCATGGGCACAGTGAGGCATGGGCACAGTGAGGCACGGACACAGTGAGGCATGGGCACAGTAAGGCATGCACATGGGCAGGGTGAGGCATGGGCACAGTGAGGCATGCAGATGGGCACAGTGAGGCACAGTGAGGCATGCAGATGGACACCCTAGACTTATACTCGAGTTAATACGTTTTCCCATTATTTTGTGGTAAAATTAGGTGCCTCGGCTTGTATTTGGGTCGGCTTATACTCGAGTATATACGGCATATATATGTTTATATATTTATTTCATACTTTTAGTTCTGACTAGAGTTGAGCGGACACCTGGATGTTCGGGTTCGGGAACCCAAACCCCATTGTAGTCAATGGGACACGTGCTTTTGGAAAGAAAAAAATGCGCAGAGGTCCCCGCAAATTCAATAACCAGACCCTTCAGGTCTGGTATGGATATTCAGGGGAACCCCGCCGTCAATTTAAAACATGTGGCCTGGTGCGGTTCAGGAGAGGGCGCACTCTGTCCCCCCCTCTTTTCTGCGGCGGGCCAGGTCAACGTGCTTTTTTTTAAATTGACGGCGGAGTTCCCCTTAATATCCATACCAGACCTAAAGGGTCTGGTTATTGAATTTGCGGGGACCTCCGCGCATTTTTTTTCCCCGAACTCCGATCCTGGACCCGAACTTTTTCCAATTATTCGGGTTCGGGTCTGGGTTCGGGAAAAACCCAATGTCCGTACCGAACCCGAACTTTACAGTTCGGGTTCGCTCAACCCTACTGGTGACCATAATGAACAGATGAACAGCTAAATTATATAAGTGGTACAAATATGTTTTTTTCTTGAAACACCATGGCCATCTCCTGGCAATATTGTATTGCAATTTTTTTTTAAATGGAGTTACTTTTAAAATGATTAGTGTTGCCGTAGTTAAAAAAAAAGTATAAGTATTTTTCAAAAATTTTATTCTAAAATGTTCCCATTTATAATGACACCAAAAAAATTATGTTTCTATTGCAACTTATACTTATGTGTGGCACTTATAGGTGGCACGGATGGGCACTGATAGGTGGCACTGATGGGTGGCACTGATGGGTGGCATTGCTGATTTTATTTGTGCCATAATGGTGCCAGTCAGTGCCCATTTCTGAGCACTGATTGGCATTTGTTGGCCATTAATTTGCACATGTGGATGGCCATGAGAGATGTACCTGGCCATCCACATGTTAGGTGCTTCCCTGGTGGTCCTGGCGGCTTCCCTGGTGGTCTAGTGTGGACATCCGTGGGGGGGCTGCACTGATAAACAATCAGTGCAGACCCCCCCTGTCAGGAGAGCCACTGATCGGCTCTCCTCTACTCACGTCTGTCAGACACGAGTGAGGGAAAAGCCGAGTAGAATAGAAAATAAAGGAATAGAAAATAATAGAATAAAATAGAAAAAATATAACCATGGTCTTAAAGTCAAATTTCAAATTTGAACTCAAATACAATAGGAAAAAAATATTGGAGAATAGAATATAAAAAATAATAGAATAGAATAAAATAGAAAAAAAATAACCTTATTATGAAATTAAAATTTTAAATTAAATTCTAATTAGAATAGAATAGAAAATAAAAGAATACAATACAATAAAAAAACAATAGAATAGAATTGAAATTATATAACCATTTTTTAAATTGGTCGTGAAAAACGATCGTGTGTAGGCTCCAGAGCATTTTTCTCAACGAGAAAAGGGCGTTAAAAATTTAGAACCTGCTCTATTTTCTCTCATCGTTTTTCACGTCGTGAAAAACGGTCGTGTGTAGGCTTTAACGAGGGGGGAAAAAAACGCGCATGCTCAGAAGCAATTTATGAGACGGGGAAATTAGCATAAGCAGCCCAAAGGGTGGCGCCATCTGACTGGAACTTCCCCTTTATAGTGCCGTCGTACGTCACCGCGTTTTGCTCGAGCATTTTTTTTTTCACGATTGTGTGTATGCAAGGCAGGCTTGAGAGGAATCACGTCGAGAAAAACGTCGTTTTTTTTTCAATGACATGAATAACGGTCGTGTGTACGACAGCGTTATGCTGCCTACACACGGTTGGAATTTCCGACAACAAATGTTCGATGGGAGCTTTTGGTCGTATATTCCGACCGTGTGAGGCTCCATCCAAAATTTGCTGTCTGAATTTACGCCAACAAAAGATTGAGAGCAGGTTCTCTATTTTTCCGACGGGAAAAAGCTTTGATGTTTTACCCCTTCAAGGTACTTACGTGGTTGAGGCCTCACAGGTCTTTCAGGCATAGGTGGCAAACACTGGTACACACAGTAGGTGGTGCAGCACTTCTTATTTCCGTCACAGCCCCCATCATCGTTACACTGTCCTTTCGGGTTTATAAACCGGCAAGGGCGAGAAGAGGGTTGGCAGACTCCAGGCTTCACTAAAACACAAAACAAGATGTACATGAGACCTCTCTGCATGAGGGACATTATGGACACACCCTTCCATGGCCGGTGCTACCACTAGGCAAAATAGGCAGCCGCCTAGAGCGCACACTGCTGCCTAGGGCGCCCGGCCACTGGTGTTCCTACTCTCTTCTCTCTGTAGCAAGCAACTAAGTATCAGCATCATCATTCGTTCGCACATAGTGTCAGAGGCGCAGCGGCGTTGGAGGACTGTGTCTGTGTCCCGACTCCTGAATGAATGGAAGCAAGCAAACATTCATTGATGGGCGCTGGTGAGGCTGTATTTGATGGGCGCTGGTGAGGCTGCATTTGATGGGCGCTGGTGAGGCTGCATTTGATGGGCGCTGGTGAGGCTGTATTTGATGGGCGCTGGTGAGGCTGCATTTGATGGGCAATGGTGAGGCTGCATTTGATGGGAATTGGTGAGGCTGCATTTGATGGGTGCTTCATTAAAAAGGTGGGGAATACATGGGCATGACAATAGGGGTGGAGCCAAGGGGGGCGGCAAAATTAGGTTTCGCCTAGGGTGTCAAAAATCCTTGCACCAGCCCTGCACCCTTCAGCACACAATATTTCTTACAGTGTTTTCAAGCACCCTGCCCACTATCGAGGAGTCTCTTTGTTTCTGTTGGTGGGTCAGCAGATGACATCTTTGGCTTTTAAACTCTACATTCTGGGACTGTTTTTTATGCTTTACGGCAGTCATTTTATTTTGCCTAATTTTTAGCGCTGCACTCCTTTATTTTTTAGAACAAAGGGGACACATGTTGGGACTTTATATGGGACGTGAGGAAAAGTTCACGCCCCCATCCCTGTCTTTGAGTATAAGGGGGGGGTTGGGACTTTGTGTGAGGTGTATGTGGTGGAACCAGAACATGATCATGTGGGTGTATATAAATTCCATTTATTAATACACCAAAAATTATAATGTAATTTGTATAAGCTAAACAATTCATTAAACTGATAACATTATAGCAATACAGCGCATGGTAAAGAGATTATAAATACATTGTTCCCCATGTGGTGGATGAAACAGGTCACAGCATCAAATCTATCAGCATGGTAAAACCATCTATGATTGTTAAAATGTATGTTTTTTGTGGCTGCATCGGAAATTAGCTTGACGCGTTTCGTGGGATTATACCCACTCGTCAGGAGCACGATGCTTAAAATTCTGAAAGAGAAAGGGATTAAGAAAGACCAATGATGCACTGCGATTACCCATGGGGAAAATGAGAAAAAATATAGTAAAGATGATGACTGTCTGTGCCCACTTTATATTTTAAATTAAATTTATTAATTTAAAGGGGTTGTAAAAATAAATAGCTTCCTTTACCTCAGTGCAGTCCTCCTTCACTTACCTCATCCTTCCATTTTGCTTTTAAATGTGCTTATTTCTTCTGAGAAATCCTCACTTCCCGTTCTTCTGTCTGTAACTCCACACAGTAATGCGAGGCTTTCTTCCTGGTGTGGAGTGTCGTGCTCCCCCCCCCCCCCAGGACTACAGGAGAGTCAGGACGCCCACTAACACACAGCTCCTTTCTCGATCTGCAACGTAGAGAGCGTCCTGATTCTCCTGTATGGGCTCTATCTGATCTAGGTCTTTCCTCCCAAGCTTGACCACCAAGGCCACACTGCAGAGTGCATGAGCATCATGGCAAATGTAGTTCTAAAACATCTGGGGTGCCAATGTTCACCATCACTGATCTAGATGATGCTAGACATCCTCCAGCCAGGAAATGGGATGGGCTCTATCTGATCTAGGTCTTTCCTCCCCAGCTTGACCGCCCCCTGGCCTTCCGCTTCCATCCATTGGAATCGTACGATCTGGTGTTGTACGAGGAAAATTTTCGATCGAATAATATCGGATGAACTGCCGTGATAGTAAGATTTTCGGATCGTGTGTACACTACTTTCAAGAGCCGATCACGACAGTTCATGCGATATTATTCGATCGGACAAGCGCAAACATGTTCCTTGTGCTCATGCACTCTGCCGTGGCCTTCCGCTTCCAATGAATGGAAGTGGAAGGCCAGGGGCGGTCAAGCTGGGGAGGAAAGACAGATCAGATAGAGCCCATCCCATTTGGCTGGAGGATGTCTAACATCATCTAGATCAGTGGTTCTCAACCTGGGGGTCAAATGACTATTTGCCAGGGGTCAACAAATCCTGGGCTGTTCCTGAAGCCTGCAGCACTCTCAGCCTTTTCACAGCCAAACAGCAGGGCTGTCCCTGGAGCCTGTGGTCGCCCAGCTGGGCTGCTCCTGGAGCCCTTGACTGCCCATTCAGCTCACAGCATGGCTGTGGGGGAAGAGACTAGAGGTCAGCTGACTGGTGAGAAATGTGAAGTGGGAGGGGCTGGAGGAGACCCTATCTCCTGATTTCGGCATTGGTGTCACTGCTGCGAGACACCACAGAGCTGGAGACACATTGAGTAACACTACCTGTGATTATAGTTGCCATTTAAAGTCCCCACTACAGTTCTCAGATCAGCAGATGATCTTGATCAAGAGCATCTAAGCTGGCTGATCATAACTCCCTGCCAGCACCCCCCCCAAAGGAGTAAGAGAAGGAATACAAGTAGAGAATACATGGAAGGGAGAGGAAAAGAGGGAGAGGAACAAAGAAAAAAAGGGAGAGAAAGAATAAGAGAAAGAACAGGAAAGATGACTAGAGAGAGGGATGGGGGGACAAGAAAGATAGAGAGATAAAAGTGAAAGAAAGGAGAATATGGAGAGAGTGGTACATCCTAAAATGTACCAGAGGGGGTTTTAATACTGTAGGAGTGTAAGGGACTTAGGGATCCCTAAATGTCCGTGGGCTAGGGGCGCAAATTACTTGTCTGGCCTTAGGTGCTGAAAACCCACGCTACAAAAATTCTACTGTTAGGGGTCCCCACAACTTGGGAAATTTTATCAAGGGGTCACGGCACTAGAAAGGTTGAGAACCACTGATCTAGATCAGTGATGGTGAACCTTGGCACCCCAGATGTTTTGGAACTCCATTTCCCATGATGCTCATGCACACTGCAGTCTGGCCTTTCGCTTCCAATGAATGGAAGTGGAAGGCCAGGGGCGGTCAAGCTGGAAAGGAAAGATCTAGATCAGATAGAGCCCATCCCATTTAGCTGGAGGATGTCTAGCATCATCTAGGGCAGTGATGGTGAACCTTGGCACCCCAGATGTTTTGGAACTACATTTCCCATGATGCTCATGCACTCTGCAGTGTGGCCTTCCACTTAGAAATGAATGGAAGCGGAAGGCCAGGGGCGGTCAAGCTGGGGAGGAAAGATCTAGATCAGATAGCGCCCATCCCCTTTGGCTGGAGGATGTCTAGCATCATCTAGACCAGGGGTCTACAAACTTTCTAAACAAAGGGCCAGTTCACGGGCCTTCAGACTTTAGGGGGACCATACTAGGGCCATTGGGAGCAAAAAAATGTCCAGTGGGAGTAAATAATACCATATATTTGGTGACAGTGGAAGGACTAGTGCCCCATTGTTGGTGTTAATGGAAAGAATTGATGGTGTCAGTTGGAGGAATAGTGCCCCATTGGTGTCAGCAACAAGTATCATGCCCCATTTAAATTGGATGGAATAGTGCCCCAAGGGCCGCATTAAGGCAAGCAAAGGGCCACATCCGGCCCCAGGGCCACAGTTTGGAGACCCCTGATCTAGATCAGTGATGATGAACCTTGGCACCCCAGATGTTTTGGAACTACATTTCCCATGATGCTCATGCACTCTGCAGTCTGGCCTTCCTCTTCCAATGAATGAAAGCGGAAGGCCAGGGGCGGTCAAGCTGAGGAGGAAAGACCTAGATCAGATAGCGCCCATCCCATTTGGCTGGAGGATGTCTAGCATCATCTAGGGCAGTGATGGCGAACCTTGGCACCCCAGATGTTTTGGAACTACATTTCCCATGATGCTCCTGCACTCTGCAGTGTGGCCTTCCGCTTCCAAATGAATGAAAGCGGAAGGCCAGGGGCGGTCAAGCTGAGGAGGAAAGACCTAGATCAGATAGCGCCCATCCCATTTGGCTGGAGGATGTCTAGCATCATCTAGGGCAGTGATGGCGAACCTTGGCACCCCAGATGTTTTGGAACTACATTTCCCATGATGCTCATGCACTCTGCAGTGTGGCCTTCCGCTTCCAATGAATGGAAGCGGAAGGCCAGGGGCGGTCAAGCTGGGGAGGAAAGACCTAGATCAGATAGAGCCCATCCCATTTCCTGGCTGGTGGATGTCTAGCATCATCTAGATCAGTGATGGTGAACCTTGGCACCTCAGATGTTTTGGAACTACATTTCCCATGATGCTCATGCACTCTGCAGTGTGGCCTTCCACTTCCAATGAATGGAAGCGGAAGGCCAGGGGCGGTCAAGCTGGGGAGGAAAGATCTAGATCAGATAGAGCCCATCCCATTTAGATGGAGGATGTCTAGCATCATCTAGATCAACGATGGTGAACCTTGGCACCCCAGATGTTTTGGAACTACATTTCCCATGATGCTCATGCACTAGTTGAGCATCACGTGAAATGTAGTTCCAAAACATCTGGGGTACCAAGATTCACCATTACTAGCCTAGATGATGCTAGACATCCTCCAGCCAGGAAATGGGACAGGCTCCGTCTGATTTTCTGCAGCTTCTAATGCGCATTGTGAAAAGCTCACAGTGTGCAGTGACATCAGAGTAAGCCATTTCAGTAGAGGAGAGAAGCCGGTACAACAGTGCAAGACTGAAGGTCAGATTTTAATTTGAACACCAAATAAAACAATCACAAGAAACAAACAAGGAAAGTTTGGCCCCCAAGTCCTGCCATTTTCATAGCGATCAGTCCCTTGGTGGGTGACTTACCTTTAGAAGGGGGACGGTGGGGTGGAGGACCTGGATGATTGTGTGGAGGAACTGGATAAATGGCTGGAGGAACTGGATAATTCGGTTGGTAGGGTGCAAGGCCTGGAAAGTTGGGGAGGAAATCGGCGGAGATGGCTGAACAGCTCAGGAGGAGGAAGAAGACGGCGTTGTACGGAGACATGGTGGAGTCTATGAGATTCGGGATGTACACGGCGTGTTATATAGGACTCTGTACAGGTGGAGATCAGGGAGGAGGCAGAATGTTAGAGAAGAAGATATTATTTTATTCAGAGTTTCATCATACAAGTGACATCCTATAATTAGATTTTAGTTTTAATATACACCTTACCTTTTATCTAATGTATAAAGACAGCATAAAATTATAATTATATCCTTATATCAACTTCTCCTCTCACATGGCAGAGGATTCCCAAGACATCCAATATAGTAAGTGCAATGGTTTTTCTTTAAACTTAGGAAAAGGAAAAACATGTTTGGTCGGACTCACTGCCAGAGTCATTTTTGCATTTTTTGCACACGTTTAAGAAATCATTTTCGGCCGGAAGACTACACAAAATACCCAAATGTTATATATTTTCTGAAAGCAGACACCCTTTTTTTTAAATCAGATTTTATCTTTATTTTCTTTTATACCACAACAACATACCGTACAGTATATACTCGAGTATAAGCCGAGGTACCTACTATTACCCAAATAAACTGGGAACACGTATTGACTTGAGTATAAGCCTAGGGGGGGGGGGGGGGAATGCAGCAGCTACTGTAAGCAGAAAAGTGTCAACAATGCCCATTTGCACGCCTCACTGTGCCCAACCTTACTGTGCCCATTGCCAACTCGCTGTGCCCTACCTTACTGTGCCCATTGTCAGCTTACTGTGCCCATTGTCAACTCGATGTGCCCATTGCCATCTTACTGTGCCCATTGCCAACTTGCTGTGCCCAACCTTACTGTGCCCATTGCCATCTTACTGTGCCCATTGCCACCTTACTGTGCCCATTGCCACCTCACAGTGTCTATTGCAGCCTCCCTGTGCCCGAGTCATTGTACCTGAAATTCATCTAAGGTCACGTACACACGGTCGAACATGTCCGCTGAAACTGGTCCGCGGACATGTCCGACCGTGTGTACGGCCTAGTGGACAGGTTTCCAGCGGACAAAAGTTTCTTAGCAAGCTAAGAAACTTGTCCGCTGGAAACATGTCCGTTGGACATGTCCGATGGTTAGTACACCTAATCGGACATGTCCGCTGGTTATGACGTGTAACCAGCGTCCCGAAATCCCGCGCATGCGTCGAATTGATTTGACGCATGCGTGGAAGCATTGCACTTCCGTGTTTGAGAACGTCGGTGTCTTCCAAGTCACTGCGTTCTCTGTCCGCGGGGATTTTGGTCTGATGGTGTGTACACACATCAGACCAAAAGCTCCCAGGAGACATGTCCGATGAAAACGGTCCACGGACCGTTTTCATCGGACATGTCTCCTCGTGTGTACGGGGCCCAAGACTGCGAGCGTCTGTTGTTTAAATATCGCAGCTTCCTCCTGATCCCGTTCCGTGATAGGCGTTTCCAGCAAACACTGTGTTGAGTGTTCTGCCTATCACGGAGGTCCTCTCATTTTTGGACTCCGTTTCCCAGCAGGCACTATGTTCAGTGTTCCGCCAATCACAGACGTCTTTTCATCCTCGGACAAGAGAACGTCCATGATAGGTGGAACACTGAACACAGTGCCTGCTGGGAAACGGAATCTGAGAATGAGAGGACCTCCGTGATGGGCGGAACACTCAACACAGTGTTCGCTGGAAACGCCCATCATGGAACGGGACCAGGAGGAAGCCGCGATATTTAAACAATGGATGCCGCCCGCAGTCTAAGAAGATTTTCAGGTACACTGACTAGAGTATAAGCCGAGGGGTATATTTTCAGCCCTAAAAAAGGGCTGAAAAACTCGGCTTATACTCGAGTATATATGGTATACACAAACATAACATTGAACTCAAAACACCAAAAAACATTCACAAAGCCACAAAAAAAGGGGGGGGGGGATTTTAACCCACCGCTTTTCCCACTCCTTCCACTGTCAAATCAATACACAATCCTTTTAGCCTATAAATAAAAACTGTTATTCTTTTTCCATGCATCTGTATTCTGGCAAAGGGAAATCCTAAGGCCTCGTACACACGACCGAGAAACTCGACGGGCAAAACACATCGTTTTGCTCGTCGAGTTCCTTGTGAAGCCGCCGAGGATCTCGGCGAGCCAACTTTTCCCATTGACTAACGAGGAAATAGAGAACATGTTCTCTTTTTGGCCCGACGAGATCCTCTTTGGTTTCCTCGGCCTAAAGTGTACACACGACCGGTTTTCTCGGCAGAAAACGTCTCCCATCGAGTTTCTGGCTGAATTCGTGTGTACGGGGCCTAACTCGGTCCCGTATCCATATGGTCAAGCCACAGCTTCCAAATAGTATCAAACCTCTTAGATAAATTCCTCATGCCGAAAACATGCCTCTCATTGGATTTTTGATCTGAATATATCCATCTCCTATCAGATATAGTCGGAATTTGAGGGGAGCTCCACATCTGGAGCAAGTCGAGTCGGTTGTTAAGCCAATATTAAACAAAAATTGCGGGTGTCCTATACGCCCTATGCAATATATAAAATGATGTCAATATAAAAGAGGGTGAGAGAGATACAAGGGGAAGGGGAAGGGGAAGAGCCCAAAGAATCTTATCCCAGACATAGTCAGAGATAGGGTCAATATCGCGCTCCCATTTCTCTCTAGATGGACAATGAAATTGAATAGAAGTATACTGTAATAGAGACTTATGCCGCATACACACGATCGAATTTTGCTGTTCTCTCTTATGAATCCCTTAATTTAGTTGCTTAAATCTATTACACAAATTTGACATTTACGGCGCATTATCAAATTTGAAAATTATTTTGCCAAGTCCGAAGCTATGGGAGTGGGCTTGCCACAGCAACTTCTATCTCATTTACAAGCGAGCTTTAAACTAAAATGGACAAATTCTGTGTTAAAAATTTTTGGGGACGTTTTTACCTTTAAAACTTTCCCAACTTTTTGACCTGAATTTCCCCCATTATTGTCACTACCTAAATTGTATGGGGGACTAGAGCCGGATTTATGGACATACTACCACGCCACCCATCTGGGTAGGCGCGTTGATTGGTGTTGTCACCAAAGTGACATACCTCTTCCGAGACCTTGGTGCTATCAATCATTGTACAGAGTTATGAAAAGCCACCCTCTTATTGGCCCCACTACACATATCTGTACGCGTCTTTTTCTCTGCACCTCTCTCTCTTCATCAAACTCTCCATTATTCCTGATTCTGGGAAACACACGGGTAGATTCAGGTACGTGCGCTTCTTCTTACGGCGGCGCAGCATATTGTATTTACGCTACGCCGCCGTAACTTACAGGAGCAAGTGCAGTATTCACAAAGCACTTGTTCCGTAAGTTGCGGCGGCGTAGCGTAAATGGGGCCGGCGTAAGCGCGCGTAATTCAAATGTGGAAGGGGGGTGTGTTTTATGTAAATGAATGATGACCTGACGTGATTGACGTTTTGTACGCATGCGCCGTCCGTGTACATATCCCAGTGTGCATTGCTTCCAAGTACGGCGCAACGATGTATTGGTTTCTTTTTTTTTAAGTGTATTTTGTGTGTGCCGGACTGCAGGAGTTGGGAGTAGGCAGGCCTCCCCCAGAGGCAATCTGCCACCTTTCTCCATGCCCCGGGTGGCAATGGCGGGTGTGTGAGGGGGTCCTCCCACACAGCCCGCCAAACCTGCTCCACTTTGAAGCCCAACGGGGCAGAGGGACTCCCTATAAGGGAGTGAGAGGATCTAGCCCGCTCAACCAGCCCCGTTAGTCCTTCGCCTCTCTTTTTAGAGACCGCGTGGTCAAAGTGCGTGCATGTTAACCCAATTTCGAGTGCGTGTAAGTGTGATGTTTTTTTGTGGGAGGGGGGTGGGCGTACTAAGCGCAGGCTTACCTCACATAGCACACCCACCGGGAGCCGGGCTGAGACCACCAAACTCAATTCACATGTAGCTGAGACCGGGATCCAAACCCCTAGCTGCAGAGGTGAATGGCTTGTCAGCGCAGTGCCAATCGCGTTGAGCCACCGCAGCTCCCAGACGTATTGGTTTCGACGTGAACGTAAATTACGTCCAGCCCTATTCGCGAACGACTTACGCAAACGACATAAATAATTCAAATTTCGAAGCGGGAACGACGTCCATACTTAACATTGGCTGCGCCTCCTAATAGCAGGAGCAACCTTACGCAGAAAAAAACTTTACGCAAACGACGTAAAAAACTACCGCCGGGTGCACGTACGTTTGTGAATCGGCGTATCTAGGTAATTTGCATATTCCACGCCGAAAACAACGGAAGCGCCCCTAGCGGCCAACGTAATATTGCACACAATTCTACGCCGCCGCATTCAAGTTACGTCGGCGGAGGAAGCCTATTTTTTTTAGCGTATCTGCCTTTGAGAATCGGCGTAACGATACGCGGATTTCAAATTACGGCGGCGTATCTGGAGATACGCCGCCGTAAAAGGTACGTGAATCTACCCCACTGTTCTCACCAGGATGCTATGATGTAACTTTCCAGAATCTATCGAATTTAGAAAGTTTCCAAGACACCCATTTCCTTACAGCAGAACATTGGCTGTCACTGCCCGCCCTTACAGACCCCTCCTTGGAAAGCTTTTCAACTCCATCATTTTCTAAAATCACTCCCCGCTCCCAAGACTTTTGACCAACCTCTCACTATTTTCGAAGAGTACTGCTGACACCTAAATTCTGCCACCCACCCTCTCGATCAACTATAATCTACTGATTACACCCCCAGACAACCACCAACTTCCCAGTTTAACTAAATGGGAACATGATTTAAATCAGGGTTTGACAAATTTGCTTGGAATCTAGGAGCTAGGTAAAAAAGTTAGGAGCCAGAAAACGCGCCCCGTCCCGACGAGCTTGCGCGCAGACGCGAACACATACGTGAGCAGCGCCCGCATATGTAAACGGTGTTCAATCCACACACGTGAGGTATCGCTGCGATTGGTAGAGCGAGAGCAATAATTCTAGCCCTAGACCTCCTCTGTAACTCAAAACATGCAACCTGTAGATTTTTTTAAACGTCGCCTATGAAGAATTTAAAGGGTAAAAGTTTGTCGGCATTCCACGAGCGGACGCAATTTTGAAGCGTGACATGTTGGGTATGAATTTACTCGGCGTAACATTATCTTTCATAATATAAAAAAAAAATGGGGATAACTTTACTGGTGTCTTATTTTTTTAATGAAAAAAAGTGTCATTTTTTCACAAAAAAAGTGAGCTTGTAAGACCGCTGCGCAAATACGGCGTGACAGAAAGTATTGCAACGATCGCCATTTTATTCTCTAGGGGGTTAGGATAAAAAATATATATATAATGTTTGGGGGTTCTAATTAGAGGGAAGAAGATGGCAGTGAAAATAGTGAAAAACAACATTAGAATTGCTGTTTAACTTGTAATGCTTAACTTGTAATACCAACGGCCACCACCAGATGGCACCAGCTCACATCTGGTGGTAATAACTTGTAATACCAACGGCTCACCACCAGATGGCCCCAGCTCAAAGATGCCCCCTTCCAATTCAAGTCGCCAGGACCCTATTTCTAGTCGCCTGGCGCCCGGGATTTGTCGAGCCCTGATTTAAATCATATTTTCAGCCCTCACCATAGACATCATATTCTGCGGTTCACACACAAATCCTCCATATGCACCAAAATGCAAGAGATTAATTTAAAAATACCATCCAGGTGGTATCATACACCATCATTGTTACATAAGCTGTCTCCCTCAATATCAGACCGCTGCTGGGGATGCCAGAGGGAAATAAGAACACTTCTACACATTTTCTGGTCATGCACTAAACTCAAGCACTTCTGGAAAACGATCTGTCACACCATAGAAAAGTTCACGGACAGACCAATCCCTGATGACCCAGCCTTCTTTCTTCTTCATGTCTCCAATATCCCAGAAAAAGTTTACAAGAAATCCATTATTTGCCACTTCCTTGATGCTGCCAAGATGTGTATCCCTCTCAATTGGAAAACCATTGGCCTTTGGCTACGGAAGATTGAAGAAATTAACAAAATGGAGGACCTTGTCCCTTCATCAAGGCACCAACATGAACGATTCTCCAAAACCTGGACTCTGTGGAACACATTTATCTTTTCTGATGAGGGAAGGGCCTTGCTCGAAAGCGATATTGCCAATTAATCTCATATAGCTGGATTCAGGTAGCCGTGCCCAACGTTAGGCAGGCGGTAGCGTATCTCATATACGATACGCCGCCGTAAGTTAGAGAGGCAAGTGCTGTATTCACAAAGCACTTGCGTCCTAAGTTACGGCGGCGTAGCGTAAATGTGCCGGCGTAAGTGCGCCTAATTCAAATTGTGAAGAGGTGGGCGTGTTTTATGTAAATAAAGCATGACCCCATGTAAATGACGTTTTGAACGAACGGCGTCCATGGACATATCCCATGCTCCAAATTACGCCGCAAAGACTCATTGGCTTCGACGTGAACGTGAGCCCCATTCACTGACGACTTACGCAAACGACGTAAAAATTTGATGTGGGTCCGACGTCCATACTTAACATTGGCTGCGCCATCTTTTTGGTGGATTATCTTTACGCCTGAAAACTCCTTACGTAAACGGCGTATCTTTACTGCGACGGGCAAGCGTACGTTCGTGAATAGGCATTCTAGGCGTAAATCAGCGTACACGCCCCTAGCGGCTGGCGTAAATAGACAGCTAAGATACGCCGGCGCCGGCGGTCGTATCTTAGCTACATTTAAGTGTATCTCAATTTGAGAATACACTTAAATATACGACGGCGCAGATTCGGAGTTACGATGGCGTATCTACTGATACACCGTCGTATCTCTACGTGAATCTTGGACACGCTGTGCATCCATGTTCCCTCTCCCCCCTTTTTCCTTTTCCTGTCCCCCCCCCTCCACCATTTTTCCTCATCTATCTCTCTATTTTCTTTACTATTCTCTCCCCTCTTTTTTGATTCTTTTCCTCCCTTCTCCCCTTGATCTACTTTCTGGACTTCTACAGCTCCACCTTTATTCCTCTCCAATTTAAGGAAAATTAGAAAACCGGTCGAGACAGAATCCGTGGAATCTTCTCTTGTTGTCTGTCAGTTATGCAAAATTGGCCTCCCTTTACTTTCACAGACATACAATGATTATCATGTATGGCTGCAGGCTAGGGTATGGTACCGATTCCAGCAATACATGTGGTTTCTGCCACGCCTTCATAAGGCAATTTTATATTTCTATATTGTACCTAACATGTACTGTATCCCTACTGTTTTGATGTTATGAGTCCTGTCTTTTGCTTCTGTCTAAATAAAAGAATTTAAAATAAATAAATTACTTTGCAATGTCCAAAAACACTCTTCTGTACCTGACACATTTCAGGTTCAAGCCTTTTGTCAGGGGTACTTGATAGGAGAATGTATGTTCAAATACTTTTCAGAATAGAATAGAGTAAATGGTGCAATGCTCAGCTAGGTTGTTTTAACAGAGATCAGAAATATCACTGCAAAGAATGGTGTCAATGGAGATCTCCGACACCGATATCCCATGGGGGTCCACACTGGTCACATACCACAAGTAGTAGAAGAAAATGACAGGGGCAAGTTCCATATGGGGGGGGGGGTAGCACAGTATGGGCCTACATATGGCCCTTCTGAGGCCCCATACACACGAGAGAATTTATCCGCGGATACGGTCCGTTTCCACGGATAAATCCTCTCAAAGATTTCCGCAGATTTCTATGCGATGGAGTGTACTCACCATCGCATTGAAATCCGCGCGGAAATCCTCTGGCGATGACGTGTCGCGCCGTCGCCGCGATTATGACGCGGCGACGGGCGTGACGCTGTCATATAAGGAATTCCACGCATGCGTCAAATCATTACGACGCGTGCGGGGAATCCCTTTGGACGGATGGATTCGGTGAGTCTGTACAGACGAGCGGATCCATCCGTTGGAATGGATTCCAGCAGATGGATTTGTTGTGCATGTCAGCAAATATCCGATCTGCTGAAATCCATCCCAGAGGAGATTTCTCCGCGGAAACAGATCCGCTGGCGTGTACACACCATAGGATCTATCCGCTGAAACCCATTTGCTGGGATTTATCTGCGGATGGATTCTATGGTGTGTATGGGGCCTCAGTTCTTGAGTGAACAGTCTTATTAGACATGTGCATACTGAAATATTTCATTTCGGAATTTCGTTTTCGTCTGAAAAATAAATTTATTAAATACATTTTTATTTATTTTGTTTTTCGTTAGAAATTGCATTCGTTCGAAAATCTGAATGAATTAAGGTCGAATCTGTCATTGAAGGTTTATGGTGTCTGTCGAATGTTCAAAGAAGATTCGATGGAGCACCTAAACTGTACATCGCCGCGATCGTACATTTCCGGTCGAATGTTCCCCCTACAAGCTATAGTAGAATTCTAATGTTGCATGACACTAGTAATAATTATATTTATTAATTATTATTACTAGTCAACCAACATTAGAATTCTTCTATAGCTTGTGGGGGAAGCATTTGACCGGAAATGTACGATTGCGGTGTCGTACAGTTTAGCTGCTCCATCGAATCTTCTTAGAACTTTCGACAGACACCATGGGCCAGATTCACGTAGAATCAGGGCGGCGTAACTTATCCTAGATAAGTTACACCGCCGCAATTTTTCATCGCAAGTGCCTGATTTACCAAGAACTTGGGATGAAAACTACGCCCGCGGCCTACGGCGCAAGGCGGGCCAATTTAAATGGGCGTGTGCCATTTAAATTAGGCACTCTACCGCGCCGGACCTACTGCGCATGCTCCGTTTCTTAACTCCCGCCGTGCTTTGCGCGCCGTGAAGTCATTCTTTTGAACGGCGACGCGCGTATCGTACTTACGTATTCCCGGACGGCTTACGCAAACGACGTTAAATTTTGAATTTCGACGCGGGAACGACGGCCATACTTTAGACAGCAATACACTTGCTGACTAAAGTTAGGGCACCAAAAAAAAAGTGTAACTTTGCGACGGGAAACTAGACTAGCGGCGACGTAGCGAACGCAAAAAAAACGTCGTGGATCGGCCGTAACTCCTAATTTGCATACCCGACGCTGGTTTACGACGCAAACTCCCCCCAGCGGCGGCCGCGGTACTGCATCCTAAGATCCGACAGTTTAAAACAATTACACATGTCGGATCTTAGGGATATCTATGCGTAACTGATTCTATGAATCAGTCGCATAGATAGAAACAGAGATACGACGGCGTATTAGGAGAAACGCCATTGTATCTCATTTGTGAATCTGGCCCCATAAGCCTTCAATGACAGATTCGACATTTGTATGTTTTTCGATGCTTTGTCGAATCTTCGTCGTTCAAGTTGAATTGTCAAGTTAGTTCTAGCTATTTTACTGCTCCACCTCTTGAGTTAAAATCAGCCAATAACATTCATCATCATCATTATTTTTATTTTACTTCCCCCACCCAATTCCAGCAGCGATCTTTTCTCTCTATAATGTCGAATCTTTTCTCTCTATAATGTCGAATCTTTTCTCTCTATAATGTCGAATCTTTTCTCTCTATAATGTCGAATCTTTCCTCTCTATTTAGAATAATATTGGACTAATAGAGTTAGGTTAGGCACATTCGACCACAGGTTCGATAGACACAGATTGTTATTGTCAGCGTCATGTCGAATATCCTATCTATATCCAACTGTTGTAGCAACGAAAAGAAAGCATTTGTTTATGTCGGATCTTTCGGTTTTCGTATTCTGCACATTCGTTTGTTAAAACGATACCTGAAATTCGGACGAAAATGCATTCGGACGAAAATGAATGCACATGTCTAAGTCTTATAAGTATATGGCCTTCCACCCTCATCCTCTATTGTGGTGTTCGAATGTTTCCCTGTCAGAGCAAGATTCTTCCTGGCAGTGCTTGTTTTCGGACATTGGAGAAAAATGTATTCTATATCCTATACTGCATATGCTTGCAATGATTGTATCATGTGTTTTTGCTCTGTTTTTATAAGATCATCAAATGTGTGATTAATCCTTTTTATATGTACCAATAAACATTTGCTTTTTAATTAATTTGGTGGTGTTGTTGCCATTAAAATCCTATTTTAGGGGGTATTAACTTTTTCTCTATGCATCCAGACATGTGGCATCCACCTAACACTTTCTGACATGGTAGAAACAGGCCTGTCGCGAAAAGGCAAGCAAACCAAGCAATTGCTTGGGGGCCCGAGCTGGCCTAGGGCCCCAAGCAGGGCCCTTGCCACGCTTCCTATAAATGCTGCAGCCGCCTGAGCGCTCTATATAGGGCCTCAGGCGGCCGCAGCACTGCTGCCTCTCTCGTCACTTCTTCTCCTTCCCTGTAGTTCCTCTTCCTCCTGTCAGTCCGGCTGGGTACTGCGCGGTACAGGAGATTCAGTTTTCTATTCCCGACCGGACTGACAGGAAGTGTGCACTAAGTAAAAAAACATAGGGGGGGGGGGGGGGGTAAAAAAAAACATAGGGGGGGGGAGTTAAAAACATGGGGGGGGGGGGTAAAAAGAACATAGGGAGGGGGGAGTAAGAAGGACACAGGGAGGGAGGAAGGGGAGTAAAAAGAACATGGGGGAGTAAAAAAAGATGTCTGAGCATGGGCATAGGTGGTGGTCTGATATGAACATAGGCTCAATGGTTACCTTATGTAAAAGCGTCAGGTCTCTCTGAGACAAGAAGAAGCAATTCCGTCTCATTTATCGAGAAAAAAGGTGCAATCTTGTTCACTTGGTTTGAGTGTACGCCAAATATTGTGTAAATCAAGTCACGTAGCTGGAGTTTTATGTGCCTCAGTGCATTGTAAGTTAACAAAGAGATGCCTGTGGAGGTATCCAATAAGGGGTTTAGTGGCAAGTTGAATTGCCTCCTAAGATTAAAATGCCTATCTGAAAGGTCGTTAAAAAGTGCACATCCTTGCGAAAAAGGGGTTGTAAAGGTAAAATTTTTTCCCTAAATAGCTTCCTTTACCTTAACCACTTAAGGACCGCCTCCTGCACATATACGTCGGCAGAATGGCACGGCTGGGCACATGTACGTACAGGTACGTCCTGTACTAGTACCCGGTCGCGGGCGCGCTCCCGCGACCCGGTCCGAAGCTCCGGGACCGCGGGTCCCGCGGACCTGATCGCCGCTGCAGTGCGCGATCGGTCCCCCGGAGCTGAAGAACGGGGAGAGCCGTGTGTAAACACGGCTTCCCCGTTCTTCACTGTGACGGCTGCATCGATCGTGTGATCCCTTTTGTAGGGAGACACGATCGATGATGTCACACCTACAGCCACACCCCCCCTACAGTTGTAAACACACACTAGGTGAAACGAAACTCCTTCAGCGCCCCCTGTGGTTAACTCCCAAACTGCAACTGTCATTTTCACAATAAACAATGCAATTTAAATGCATTTTTTGCTGTGAAAATGACAATGGTCCCAAAAATGTGTCAAAATTGTCCGAAGTGTCCACCATAACGTCGCAGTCACGAAAAAAATCGCTGATCGCCGCCATAAGTAGTAAAAAAAAAATATTTTATGAAAATGCAATAAAACTATCCCCTATTTTGTAAACGCTATAAATTTTGCGCAAACCAACCGATAAACGCTTATTGTGATTTTTTTTTTTTACCAAAAATAGGTAGAAGAATACATATCGGCCTAAACTGAGAAAAAAACGCAGAGGTGATCAAATACCACCAAAAGAAAGCTCTATTTGTGGGGAAAAAAAGGACGCCAATTTTGTTTGGGAGCCACATCGCACGACCGCGCAATTGTCTGTTAAAGCGACGCAGTGCTGAATTGTAAAAACCCCTTGGGTCATTTAGCAGCATATTGGTCCGGTCCTTAAGTGGTTAATGCAGTCCTCTTTCACTTACCTCATCCTTCCATTTTGCTTTTAAATGTCCTTATTTCTTCTGAGAAATCCTCACTTCCTGTTCTTCTGTCTGTAACTCCACATCGTAATGCAAGGCTTTCTCCCTGGTGTGGAGTCTCGTGCTCGCCCCCCTCCCTTGGACTACAGGAGAGTCAAAATGCTCTCTACGTTGCAGATAGAGAAAGGAGCTGTGTGTTCCTGGGCGTCCTGACTCTCCTTTAGTCCAAGGGAGGGGGCGAGCACGACACTCCACACCAGGGAGAAAGCCTTGCATTACGGTGTGGAGTTACAGACAGAAGAACAGGAAGTGAGGATTTCTCAGAAGAAATAAGGACATTTAAAAGCAAAAATGGAAGGATGAGGTAAGTGAAGGAGGACTGCACTAAGGTAAAGGAAGCTGTTTAGGGGAAAAAAATTGTACCTTTACAACCCCTTTAACATTCGGGCAGTAGATATTGGCAAGGTTAATTGGCTCTTCTCTAAGCATATATTTTATAAAGAGGTAGTGTCTCATAGTCTGCTAAGGAATCAGATACCTGTAATGGGATACATTTGGAGATAAGGATAGAAACCCCTTTGCATTTGGAGGTATAATTTTTTGAATTGTATTCTGTGGAGTAAGTAAAATTTGTAAATTTAGGGATCAAGTTGGTGCGAAAATGGGTTTTTGGAGCAATATAAAGTCTGTCTTGTGTTGCATATAAATAATGGCATTTGGGACCTCTTTTCTCGAATATTTAAAACCCACTCATTAACCACTTACCCCCCGGACCATATTGCTGCCCAAAGACCAGAGCACTTTTTGCGATTCGGGACTCTGTCGCTTTAACTGACAATTGCGCGGTCGTGCGACGTGGCTCCTAAACAAAATTGGCATCCTTTTTTTCTCACAAATAGAGCGTTCTTTTGGTGGTATTTGATCACCTCTGCGGTTTTTATTTTTTGCGCTATAAACAAAAATAGAGCGACAATTTTGAAAAAAAATGAATATTTTTTACTTTTTGCTGTAATAAATATCCCCCAAAAATATATATAAAAAACGTTTTTTCCCTCAGTTTAGGCCGATACGTATTCTTCTACATATTTTTCATTAAAAAAAAATCGCAATAAGCGTTTATTGATTGGTTTGTGCAAAAGTTATAGCGTTTACAAAATAGGAGGTATTTTTATGGCATTTTTATTAATATTTTTTTTTACTATTAACGGCGGCGATCAACGATTTTTTTTCGGTACTGCGACATTATGGCGGACACTTCGGACACTTTTGACACATTTTTGGGACCATTGGCATTTTTATAGTGCTCTAAAAATGCATTGGATTACTATAAAAATGCCACTGGCAGTGAAGGGGTTAACACTAGGGGGCGGAGAAGGGGTTAAGTATGTTCCCTGGGTGTGTTCTTACTGTGGGGGGGGTGGCCTCACTAGGGGAAATCACTGATCTTCTGTTCATACATTGTATGAACAGAGGATCAGCATTTCCCCCCCTGACAGGACCGGGAGTTGTGTGTTTACACACACAGCTCCCAGGCCCCGCTCTGTAACGAGCAATCGCGGGTGCCCGGCGGCGATCGCGCCCGCCGGGCACGCGCACGGGACTCGGGAGCGAGCGGGAGGCACCTGCGAGAGAGCCGACGTAGAGCTACGGGCTCTCGCGCAGGGGAGCCAACCTGTCGCCGTAAAACGACGGCGGCAGGTCGGCAAGTAGTTAAGCAATAGTAACTTGAGGGAAAAGCTCTAGAAGTCAGGTTTGGCAGGGGCCATAATAGATAAGTTTGCAGTGTGACAGGGCCAGAGCAGTAGATCTTGGTGCGAAGAAATGGTATTCAGTTCCTAGGGAGGTGGAGGGGTGAACTGGTGAGGCAAGGGAGTAGGGAGATTTTGAGGAGGGAGAAGAGAGAAAAATAAAAGGGTAGGGGGAAAGGGAGGTAAAGGGGAGCGAGTGGGGTAGGCAAGTGGGAGGAGAACAAGATGGAGAGGGGTTAAAGGGCGGTCAAGAAAAACAAAAAATCTGGAGGTGGGAGCAGACCAGCTAGCCGACAGCTAGTCCAGAAAAAGTCACTGAGACAGCGGTGTGGGGGTCAGGTAGGAGACAGAAAGCAGAGATATTCCCTAGCTCTGAGGAGGTAGTAGATTCGCAGAAACAGCTGAAAGTGTAAGAGCAATCACTGCATTACAGGTCCAAGTGACTAAAATAAGTCAATGATAGTGAACCAGAGGGAGATCGAACAGGTGAACAGTTCTGAGTAAGTACAATGACAGATGTAGCGCCCCCTTTACTTTCAGTAAGGGCACTACGCTAAAGTTAGTGGGGGAATGAGAGAGGAAAATTGCTCTCATTCCTAATTATGTTAAATTTGGCTGTCGCCAAATCTGGATTGTTCTGTGGGTCAGTCTGCGTTCCAGGGATGCAGTTACATCTCTGGGCGGCAGGTGGCGCCAGAGAGGTCCAGGCGGAGCCGCTTCTTCTCAGCAGCCAATTAGAGGAGTTTTCCCTCGCGGGGCATGCTGGGGAGGGGTATTTCTGTGGCGGAGACCGTTGTTCTGGGTTCTTCGCGGGTTCCTGGTTCCAGGTGCGGCACCCACTATGGCCTAACTGGCCTGGGGTCACGCGCCACATGGAGTTCCAGACTCTGAGCCCTCCTGGCCTGGAGCGACTGATGCTACCAAGGGGCCCCAGTGACTTACTGGGTCCCCCTTCTACTGAGAAGATCCCAGGCTGTATGCCGTTCGGTGGGGGATCGGCTTGAGGAGAACCCGGAGGCAGGTTATCCAAAAGGGCTTGAACGAACCACCGGGGATCTGGTGACCGGAACATTGACAGGTACACTTGCACTGTCAACCGGTGACCCTAATGCTAATTACTGTGAGGATTTGCTCAACCATTTAACTCATCCAAGTACTAGGCCTGTGGCAGAGGTCTCACCAGAGCTAGGTCTGTGGCAGAGGCCTGCTCTTCCCAGCAACCTTAAAGTGGCGCTCTGGCTGCCAGGCCTGTGGCAGAGGTCTGTCCGGAGGCACTTCACCCACTCTGGCTGGAGTGGCGACAAACTGTACTACTACTGAAATCAGGACTGCTTTCCTTCTATCCAAAGCCTGATCCCTCAAAGTTCCTTTACTTCATCAACCTTTCCTGTCTACCTCAAGTTGATGTTGGTCGTGTTGGGCCGAGAAATAAAGCATTCAGAAAACCTTATCTGCTGATTGGACATTCAATTTCTGCTCTACTCACTACCTTCACCCCTAGACATCACACAGAGGTAACTCAATACGCCGATTCCAAATCAATCAGCGGCTCCTGAGGGGGTAGCGCTACACAGATAAGCAGGTTAAATAGAGTAAACATTTTAAGAATATAAGAGCAGAAAGCAGTAGATGAGGCCAGGAGGGACCCCTGGCAGGCAGGAGCGCCCTTGGCACCAACCAACATCGCTCAAACTCATATAAAACCTTAGCAAAAGTATTCAATAAATGTATAAAAAAAGAGAAAGATGGGGGTTCCCACATAAAGCATTAGGTATTTTTAATGCCAGTGATGGTTGTGGGGGATAGACTGGGTAGTGTAAAACATGCCCATAAAACAGGGTTGAGATGGTTTGGTTAGTCCTATATGTTATTCGGGACAAAATAGACCTAGTTGGTTCCAGATTATGCAGTAGACATGTGCATTTGTTTTCGTCCGAATGCATTTTCGTCCGAATTTCAGGTATTTTCATTATCGTTTTAACAAACAATAACGAAAACACAGAAAACGAAAACCGAAAGATCCGACATAAACAAATGCTTTATTTTCGTTTTCATTGCAGTCGAATGTGCCTAACCTTATAGTGGAGGTTCACCCGGAAATGAAAATTTTTAACATTAGATTGATGCTCATTTTGGCTAGTATTTTTAAAATCGAAGCTGTACTTACCGTTTTAGAAAGAGATCTTCGCTGCCGCTTCCGTGTATGGGCTGCGGGACTGGGCGTTCCTATTTGATTGACAGTCTTCCGACAGGCTTCCGACGGTCGCATCTATCGCGTCACGATTTTCTGAAAGTAGCCGAACGTCGGTGCGTAGGCGCCGTATAGAGCCGCGCCGACGTTCGGCTTCTTTCGGCTACTCGTGTTGCGATAGATGCGACCGTCGGAAGCCTCTCGGAAGACTGTCAAACAAATAGGAACGCCCAGTCCCGAAGACCATACCCGGGAGCGGCAGCGAAGATGTATCTCTAAAACGGTAAGTACGGCTTCGATTTTAAAAATACTACCCGATTCCCCTTGACAAAATGAGCCTCAATCTAATGTTAATTTTTTTTTTTAGGGTGAACTCCCGCTTTAACTCTATTAGTCTAATATTATTCTACATAAAGAGAAAAGAACAAGTGCAGTGGGATCAAGTTCTATGGTATAGATAGGTGATGCTTATATGGCTAATAAGAGTAGGGGCTATGGCAGGGGGATAGGGAAAGGGACGGAAGGGAAGAGGGCATGGAAGGAAGAAAGGGAGTAAGGAGGGAAGGAATAGGGATCAGGGGAAGGGGAGAGCAACCGTTCTCATCCCCCAATGAATTTGGTAAGCTAAAAGAACTACATATGATGTGATCCCAGTGCCTGTGTTCCAGCATTGAATCTATCAGACAAGGTATGATATATGGCAAAAGAAGCTACATTGAATTATTTTCAGTGTAAAGTAGCAGGCAGGGAGGTGAGGGAGGGGGGTAAAGGCAAAGCTAGGGGTACCATGCCAACCTCAACTGTTGTTTGGGAGTAAAGTAGGGTGAAGTGACCATGGACTTTTTAGGTATCAACACAACCAAATGTTTGTTTAAAATATACACCTTTTATTTCATATCTTATAAAACATCAAATGTATGTAAAGTCTCATAAAGGAAAATAAATACTCAAAGTAAGCTACTAATATAGTTAGAAGACCCAAACCAATCCTAAACAGATGTTAATAAATCAGTCAGACGGAATAAGGCTGTCACTGTCTAAAGGGGATTGGCGTAGGTTGACGTAGCTTGTTGGAGCTTAACATGTTTCACGACAAAGCGCTTCCTCAGGAGCTTGAGTAAATATTGTAGACAGATAAAAGCACAGAGTAAAAAATAGTACAAAACATGTATTAAATACATACATGCATGTCTCCTAACCATGCTTATATCCATTTTCTAAGTTAGTGCATGTACCCGGAACTACACTTAGGCGCAGACACAGTGTATATGGGGACACGTACATATACAACAAACCACCACCCAAGGGATATCTGGGTATAGCATTTTACAAGCCAATAACAATGGAGTTGCATATGTATATACCTATGTAATAGCAATAATATACAGTAGATCTAGCCGGAAAGCACCCACGTAAGCTTGCCACAATGTAGGGTAGGATTTGTGATAAGTAAGATATACTGTATAAAAAGGGGGCTTACAGTTCAATAGAGCAAACTGTAGACCTTCCAATCATTGATAAAGGTGGCTGACATGACAGGGCCTACAGGGAACACATCCAAATGGTGTTGTGGAGACCATTATCTTCAGTATTACCTAAAAGAGATAAGGGCGATTGGAGATGCAGCAAAGAGGCTGGTATATGGTAAAAGAAAGAGCGACCCCCCTCAAGCCACTGCCACTATAACTACATGTTCTCCCATTATTTAGGTCAACAATAACAAACAGTAATAAATACAGAGTTTCATGAGCTTAGCCAGGGGGAAAAAACTGTAAAAATGTTTAACCACTTCCATACCAGGTAGTTACGCAGCTTCCCGCCCAAGCCAATTTTCAGCTTTCAGCACTGTCGCACTTTGAATGGCAATTGCGCGGTCATGCTACACTGTACCCAAACAAAATTGGCGTCCTTTTTTCCCCACAAATAGAGCTTTCTTTTGGTGGTATTCGATCACCTCTGCGATTTTTTTTTTTTTGCGCAACAACTAAAAAAAGGCTGAAAATTTGGAAAAAAAATTACGTTTTTATTTTTTTCTGTTAATTTTTTTGTAAATAAGTTTTCTCTTTCAATTACGGGCACTGATATGGCGGCACTAATGGGCACCGATGAGATGGCACTGATGGACATCGATGAGGTAGTACTGACGGGCACAGATGAGGTGGCACTGATTGGCGGCGCTGGTATGCGACACTGATGGGCACACATAGGCGGCACTGATGGGCACACACAGGCGGCACTGATGGGCACACATAGGCGGCACTGATGGGCACACATAGGCGGCACTGATGGGCACACATAGGCGGCACTGGGCACTCATGGGCGGCACAGATGGGCACTCATAAGCGGCACAGATGGGCGGCACTGATGGATACTTATGGGTGGCACAGATGGGCACTGATAGGTGGGCACTGGGCATGGATGGGCACTGTGGGGTGGCACTGATGGACACTGGGGTGGCGCTGATGGACACTGGGGTGGCGCTGATGGACACTGGGGTGGCAGCACCTATTTTTGCCAGGTTGCCAGTCAGTGCCCATTTGTGGGCACTGACTGGCATCTTTTTTCTTTATGCTTTTTTTTTTTTTTTTTTTTTTAGACTTTTTTTTTTTTTTTTTAGACTTTTTTTTTTTTTTTTGCCCACCCTGGTGCTCCAGGGTGGGCATCCCTGGTGGTCCAGTGTGGCGATCCGAGGGGGGGCTGCGCTGATAAACAATCAGCGCTAACCCCCCCTGTCAGGAGAGCCGCCGATCGGCTATCCTCTACTCGCGTCTGTCAGACGCGAGTGAGGAAGAGCCATCGACGGCTCTTCCTGTTTACATCGTGATCAGCCGTGGTTGGACACGGCTGATCACGTGGTAAAGAGTCTCCGCCGGAGGCTCTTTACCGAGATCGGAGATGCAGGGTGTCAGACTGACACCCCGCATCACCGATCGCCGCGATGCGCGCCCCCACGGGCGCTCGCGGCATGAAATCCTGCAGGACGTTCTAGAACGTCCTGTCAGGATTTCATAACCACTTCCCGGACGTAAATCGGCCATAGGCCGGGCGGGAAGTGGTTAAAGATTCAGAAGATTTTCAAGTACCGTATGTCATGTGAACATATCTTTCATAAGAAGAAGAGAGTATGGCATCAGTGTATCATAGCAGCACCATATGTTTCATTGATGCTATATGGGAGCATTGGAAGGAGGCAAAAATAGGTACTGTATCTGCTGGCTAAGCTCTTGAAAGTGAGACAGATAGGTGGATTCATAAAGAGTTAGGCCGGCGTATCAGTAGATACGCCGACCTAACTCGGAATCTGCACCGTCCTAAGTTTAAGTGTATTCTCAAACTGAGATACACTTAAACCTAGCTAAGATACGACGGCTTGCCCCGTCGTATCTTAGGGTGCAATATTTAGGCTGTCCGCTAGGTGGTGCTTCCGTTGAGTTCGGCGTAGAATATGTAAATTACTAGATACGCCGATTCACGAACGTATGTCCGCCCGTCGCAGTAAAGATACGCCGTTTCCGTAAGAGATACGCCGCCTAAAGATAAACATGCCCCCTAGGTGGCGTAGCCAATGTTAAGTATGGGCGTCGTTGCCGCGTCGAAATTTGAAAATTTAACGTCGTTTACGTAAGTCGTCCGTGAATAGGGCTGGACGTAATTTACGTCCACGTCGAAACCAATACGTCCTTGCGGCGTACTTTGCCGCAATGCACACTGGGAAATGTACACGGACGGCGCATGCGCCGTTCGTAAAAAACGTCACTCACGTCGGGTCACAGGTAATCTACATAAAACACGCCCCCCACATCCTCATTTGAATTCGGCGCGCTTACGCCGGCCTATTCACTCTACGCCGCCGTAACTTAGCAGGCAAGTACTTTGTGAATACAGTACTTGCCTAGCTAACTTACGGCGGCGTAGTGTAAATACGATACGCTACGCCGCTGCAAAGATGCGGAGGTCTACTTGAATCTAGCTAAAAATGTGCGATGGGCACAATCCATGTGTGTTTAACAGTTTGAAACAGGTCAGCATTATATGTGTAACATTCTTGTACAGCCGGGGGGAGTCGGCATGTCTTCGGCACCTCGGGCCAGATTCACAGAAGAGATACGACGGCGTTTCTCTGAAACGCCGTCGTATCTCTCAGAGTATCTATGCGACTGATTCATAGAATCAGTTACGCATAGATAGCCCTTAGATCCGACAGGTGTAATTGTCTTACACCGTCGGATCTTAGGATGCAGTACCTCGGCCACCCAGCGTCGGGTATGCAAATTAGCAGTTACGGCGATCCACGACGGTTTTCGCATCGTTACGTCGGCGCAAGTCTTAGTTTCCCATCGCAAAGTGAAGCAATCTTTTTCATTGCTTAACTTTACACCAGCCATGTTAAAGTATGCCCGTCCTTCCCGCGTCGATTTTGAATTTTTTTTTTCGGCGTAAGTACGTTACGCATGTCGCGATTCACAAACACGTCGCGCCGCCGTAATTTCGCGCAAAGCACGTCGGGAAAATTGCAAAAGGGAGCATGCGCAGAACGTCCGACGCGGGAGCGCGCCTAATTTAAATGGTACACGCCCCATTTGAATTGGGCGGGCTTGCGCCGGACGTGTTTACGATACACCGCCGCAAGTTTACAGGTAAGTGCTTTGTGGATCGAGCACTAACACTGAAAACTTGCGGCGGTGTAACGTAAACGGGTTACGTTGCGCCGCCGCTAGTGTACGTGAATCTGGCCCATTATTCCCAACATTTGGTAAATTCAGATGAGGGCTGCATCCAGGTAGACTTATGCTCCTCAGTGGTTAAGGGAGCTTGTTGTGTAAGCAGATAATCGTTTTTAATGTGTTCACAAGATGTCAACTGAAGTGTAATTAATAGGTTGTGAAGGCGAAAGGGGAACTCCTAGCATCAGTAGCTATATATACCCGTAGTAATGACAATAGGGTGCTTAGATAATAAGCCTGCACAGAGGAAAGTCAGCCAAAAGGAAGGAGATATGTATTCCCTAAGCATAGTGCAAAACAGGACATGAAAAAAAAACCCAGCTTAGTCACTTATCTGTCCAGGTGGAATAAATGGGGATTGTTGTTAGGCATCATGGCAGGCTCTCCAGTGTGGGGCTTGTACCAGGCTGAACCCTGTAAGGAGTAGGTGTTGGGGAGCCTAGAGGCAAAGATCTGCTGCGAAGAGGCCTGTTACTTTGCAAATCTATGTAGCCATCATGAGATGGGCAAGGGTCCAGGTGGATGAAAAGAGCTGTACCAGTCCGGGGGCTCGACTATGGGGAGATCCAGACTTTCACAAAAATGCAGTAGGTCTTCTGGGACTCGTAAGTGAGACAAGTGTCCCATAGCTGAGGCCAAGAGGCATACAGGGTATACCTGGGGAGTGGAGGAGGTCAAGCAGGGGACGGAGCTCTCTGCAATGTTGTAGAGAGATATTAAATAAGTCCTAAAAAAGATTTTGATTTACATCGTGTTATAGATAAGGTGGTTCTTATCTCATGCCTTCCCGGCATACCTGTTCCATGAGTTGGAAGCTCAAAAAGCAGCATACAATATCCCATAGTGGGTCTGAGGCCCCGTACACTCGTCCGAGGAACTCGACGTGCCAAACACATCGAGTTCCTCGTCGAGTTCAGTGTTGAAGCCGACGAGGATCTCGGCGGGCCGACTTTCCTCATTGAACAACGAGGAAATAGAGAACATGTTCTCTATTTGGCCAGACGAGTTCCTCGTCGGCTTCCTCGCTGAAAAGTGTACACACGACCGAGTTTCTCGGCAGAATCCAGCTCGAGTTTCTGGCTGAATTCTGCCGAGAAACTCGGTCGTGCGTACGGGGCCTGAGTCTTTGTCTCAGAGCAATAGAGCTTGATTTATGCATTGCATATCGATCTAGGTCCTGGCTGGACAGTCAAGTCAATTGTTAAAGACAGCTATAACAGACTGGGACAGTTAATCTGGCTTGATGGATTCTCGAAGACCGCAAACTCACAAATTGTGCTTATGACCTCTTTTGTTTAGGTCTTCCAGGTGTGTAGCTCACAAATCTGAAACGTATGAGTGTCTGTCACCTGGGGCATGTGACGTATAGCAGTCTCATGGTGGTTGGAAGTCTTCTCTATTTCACTCAGCCTCACAGTAATTTCTTGGATATTGAGATGTAGGTCTAAAATAGCGGCTAAAAGGGTGTCCTCGATGTCTGCAGGGATTGAATGGAGATTACCCAGACTTGGTGAATGGTTGGAGAGGAGGCTAACATGAAGGAGGTGGGAGTGATGGGCACTCATCAGGCTCCTACTGGGAGAGCGATCGGTGTAATCCCTGTATTTGTCTGGCATTTGACAATAAAGACTATCATCGAGCAATATCTGCAGTTCCGGTGTGTGACCATTTTCTTTCTTATTCAGGTGTGTGTTGAGGCCTGAGAGAAAGCCACCATGCCGGTGGATTACATGCGGAACAAATCCAGGATGTTGCGGCTCAATTGTGTTCACTTGCATGGGGAGCGGGAACACGATACTGAGGCACACTGTGATGCCCCATGGTAAGTTGTAAGAGAACCTCTGCTGAAGCAATAAAGAAACCTCAGTGAGTAGGAGCTCATGTCTTAGGTGGCCATCTTAACCCAAGGCCAAATCACACCCTCTCAAAGGAGGTTTTGTATTCAACCCTCCCTAGTAGAACCATGTTTGTGAAAATTATTTGTCCTGGCCCTGCAAAGAGGATGTAAGGTCCTCTACTTTCATTATGTCATTAGCTCTTAAGAACCACTGCTCAGCTGTTGGAGTTCTTCCATAGGGAAGGAATACACACCTTGGCTGTAATGAGTAAATGACTGAGCAATGAGTTTTTTTGGCCTTACAGCATAGAGGAGTGAGATGAAAAAGTAGTGTCAGGGGATTGCCTTGGAAAGAGAGTCCAGTCAGTCTGCAGGTTATCTACTTAACTGTGGACCAGAAGGGTTTGAGCTTGAAGGGGCCATGCTCCATGTATATTGGTCATGCCATTACCAGCATGTACAGTACTACTGTGTTTCCCCGAAAATAAGACCTCTCCCGAAAATAAGACCTAGCGCTATTTTCCAGGAGGGCTGCAATATAAGCCCTACCCCGAAAATAAGCTCTAGTTCGAGGTGATTGTCTGATTTTTGAGGAAACACAGTATAATCCTGGTACGGCGTGTGCAGTGTGCTGTGTGTCTGTAGCGGAGTCGGGTGTCATGTGCCTTTAATGCAGAGCGGCGCTCAGCTGATCTCCTCTTCTCCCGCCTGCCTGTCACAGAGCTTTGGCGGGTAATTGAAAGCACTGTACGGTGCGGAGCCTCTGCAATCAATGCAGCACGGGAACTCCTGTCTCTTCCCCTGCCTGTCTGCGGGGAGCTTGGTCCCCCTCCCTTCACAGAGCTTCGGCAGGTAATTGAAAGCACTGTACGGTGCGGAGCCTCTGCAATCAACATGTGTGGCATGCAGCATGGATAATCACAAGGTATTTACAGTTTATTTTTCCTCACATGCTGGTGTGCCCTCTTCCCTGCTTAGAGCATTGCAGAGGGAGGGGGGCTGGGGTCCCTCGCTGGTGGCTGGGAGAGGTGGAGGAAGGCTGAGGTGTTTAGCACTGTTGGATTGCAGAAGCACACACATTCTGCATTGTGTGCTACTGCTGTAAAAGAAAGAATTTGGGCATTTTAAGTTTGTTCAATCTGTGGATTCCTGACAGACAGGGAGAGAGTGAATATATTAAGACCTACCCTGAAAATAAGCCCTACTGGGTCTTTTGTTGCCAAAATTAATATAAGACCCAGGCTTATTATCGGGGAAACACGGTAGGGACCAAAGGGAAGATTTTGTGTAGGAACATGGGCGACTGGTACTATTTGGTTAAAAATGTGTCTCTTAGTAGCTGCTGGCATTTAAGGCCTTGTTGTCAAAGTAGATGGCACAAATAAATGGATTTGGTGTAAAGGACATATTCTGCTCTTGCTCCATGCTTGTACGTGTGCGCGGGGAGGTGCACATACTCATGAGTATAGGTGTTTGAGAAGACGGAGAAGAATGAGAATGTGCATGTGGAAAAAATTGACCTTGGAGCACATGTGCATTCATGGGCAAATCCTGGCACACCAGGTGGCCTATTTAAATCTGAGGTCTGCCTAGCATCAACGCTGGATTGGCTTCAGCTCTGATCCTTGTGTCCTGTATTCCTGAAAACCCACTGTTTTTGCTACTGACTCACTTTGTATTTTTCTTGCCTGTTATGTCTGCTTTTCATCTGGGTTACCAACACCGGACTGGACTTTTGACCACAACTCTGCCTCGTGACTTTGTACAGTAAAACCTTGGTTTGAGAGTAACTTGGTTTAAGAGCGTTTTGCAAGACAAGCAGAATGTTTTAATAAATTTTGTCTTGATATACAAGTGATGTCTTGATATAAGAGTAGTGTCATGTCACAACTGAGTATAAAAAAGAAGAGAGGAGCCTGTAGCAATATGGTTGCATTTAATGAAGGTACAAAATTTAGAAACGTATTGCTACACTTAGAGGTGCCTCTCTTCTATTTTATACCCTGTAAAAAAATGCTTTGATATACAAGCACGTTTCCGGAACAAATTATGCTCGCAAACCAAGGTTTTACTGTACTTTGCTGTCAGCCATTGCTGGTGCGTCCATTGTTGGCGCAGAGGAGCCGCCCCCTCTCTCATGCACCCGTCAATCTCCAATAGATAGATTCATGCATTGCACAAATCTATCTATTGTCGCCGCTGCCGCCCACTGTTCAGGTTGAGCGGCGGCCATCTGAATTACAGCGGTGGGGGTGTTTTGGTGCCCACTAAAGCAATAGGCTTCCTGATCAGTGCCTGTAGGCTCTAATATGCTTCCAAATTGTTAAACAGTGGGTGCACTGCTGTGCATTCCCTGTTTAAACAGTACTGTGTTAGGAAATTTCCCTAACACTAACCCGCCTCTCAGGTGCACCGGGTCTGGTTACCGGTCACCTGATTGGCTGAAGCGACAGTCGCTAGGCATCCAATCATAGCATCTCTGACATGAAGAGGACAGGAGAAGACATCGAAGACTTGGAGGGAGCATGGAGGACGGCGCTGACCCGAGAAAGGTAAGTGCCAGGTGGGGGGGTAAACTGGCATGATTTGATGGGGCAAACTGTCATGATTTGATGGGGCAAACTGGCAGCGTTTGATGGGGCAAACTGGCGGCATTTCATTGGGCAAACTGGCATAAATTGATGGGCAAACTGGTGGCAATTGATGGGGCAAACTGGCGGCAATTGATGGGGCAAACTGGCGGCAATTGATGGGCAGAGTGGCTGCGTTTGATGACACAGTGGCTGCGTTTGATGGCACAGTGGCGGAAATTGATGGGCAGAGTAGCTGCGTTTGATGAGCACAGTGGCTGCAATTGATTTTTTTTTTTTTTTTTTTTTTAGTTTTGAGCACCAGCCGCCACTGCTGTCAGCACAATGCCAAACCTTGCCTGTCCATGACCTGGAACCAGATTGGGATCCTGTTCCTATATTCCTGGCTGCTGCCGAGCCCAGCTGGTGACCTGACTCCATATCTTTGTGCTTCCAAGCTCAAGTTCATTGCTCTAACTTCCTGGCACCTGCACCCTTCCGCTGCCCTAGCAGTCCCTGTCTCCACTTCCTAGGGTGCTTGGATGGGAATTGTACAAAAGGCCACCCTCGTCATCTTGGGCTCCACAGTCAGGTATGGTCCCGGGCATTTAGCCAGGGCTGTGGAGTCGGTAGATAAATGTTCCGACTCCGACTCCTCAGTTTTATGTACTTCCGACTCCCGACTCCGACTCCCCGACTCCTCTGTATTAATATGCGAATGTATTTTATACATTCCTTGAGGGAAAGAAACGCAACCTACCACAGGACTACTGGCTGGGAAGCCAACAGTCTACTGTATTGCACAGTTTAAGCAACAGACAAACACAATGAAAACAATCAAGTGGCTGGATAGTAGCAGCAGGCATAAACATCAGGAACAGGATCTTTACCAGTTCAAAAATACAAACCACATTATTTGGTTGTTTTAGAACAAAAACAAAGTTTATCTATAATGAACCAAAAACAAAATCTGTAAAACCTAGAAATGGTTTATATTAATCTTGAAATGTAGTTCTAGGCTTAGCAAATGCAAATCAATTCAATGTAGAGTTCTAAGGAAGAGAATTGCCTCTGCCAGATCCTCTTTCATAGAGGCTCTCAAGTCAGACTTTATTATTTTTAGGGCTGAAAATAATCTTTCGACACTGACTTGGGTGGGTGGCATTGCAGTAACTATTCTGGCCACATCACTAACGATCTCTGGATAAACAAGGATGGCTTCTTCAACAGTAAGTTTTGATGAGCGATCATACTTTTCAACTTCTTTTAGTGATTTATAAGGCTCCATTCACACCTAGGCGTTGTAACGCCTGAAGCGCGACGCTACAATACGCCGGAGGGTCGAAATTACATTAGTCTCTATGGAGACTGTTCACATCTCAACGCCGAACGCTGAAACGACGATCGCCTGAAGCTCAAAGAAGTCCCGGACCCTTTTTTGTCGCGCGTATCGGCGGTTTGGGCGTATTTGAGCGTTTCCATTTCCCATAGAAAGTAATGGAAACGCTCGATTCAAGCGACTTGTGCTAAAACGGGCGTTTGTTACGGGCGTTTCGTCGCTCTAATCAATAGAACTTGTCGCCAATGCAGAAGATTAAAAAAATCTACCAACATAGCAACAAGTGATGAAAAGATGATCATTTTTCCTATTGGCTAAAATAAAAAACGTCGAAGTACAAAAACGTCGGACAACGCTGTATGCAAACGCGCAAATAAGCATGAATACGCGCGACAAAACGCCCGGAAAAAAACGCCGAAAAAAACGACCGAACGACCGACGCTCAGGTGTGAATGCAGCCTAAAACTCCTGTTGGAATTTTTTTATTTGGACACTTACTGGTTCTCTAACATGCGTTCCCTGTAAAAGCAGAACACAACACTATGAAAAGTATAAGTATTGCAGCTCCTAATTGTGCGTTGCGTGCCATATAGTGAAGCACATGAAAAGCATGCTTCTTCACGGTCACTTAACGTGTTCGTTTTGCGGTTACGTGAGGCACTGCATGCATTGGTCTTTATTCTTACAGTAGAGAAGTGATTAATTATAACTTTTTGTGAATTGGGACATTTAAACTTGCTTTTTTTTTTTTTATTCCAATCTAAATTTAGTAGGAGTCGGAGTCGGTGCATTGTTTGCCGACTCCGACTCCAGGTACCCAAAATTTCCCCCGACTCCGACTCCTCGACTCCGACTCCACAGCCCTGCATTTAGCTAGCCGTTGTTAGCCCTGAGCCCCGGGACCGTTCTAATGCCGAGTGCCACTGCGCCAAAACCGAGTCCTGCCGAGTGCCGCCAAGTCGATTGTGGTCGAGTCCTGCCGAGTGCGATAGCAGGCTGGTCCCGCCTTCTGGAGCCCAACGCCTATGATGGACGTTCCAGTGATCCAATGCGGGACCTGTGACGTCCATCATAGGCGCCCGAAGCTCCAGAAGGTGGGAATTACAATACAGCGGTGCCGCGGCATCACATGGCCGGTTTTTCTGTCAGGAAAACTGCCATGAGAGCTTTGGTTGGGAAAACTGTCCGTGTGTATGCTCCACCGCAGTGTTTCCCATAGGAAAACTGGCGAGCAAAAAACGTCCGAGAATCGTGGTGGGGAAAAAAAGAGAACAAGTCCTCAATTTTTTGCTTGCAGTTTTCCTATCGGGAAAACTACTATGGAGCATTCCGGTTTTCCCGACCAAAAGCAAACATGGCAGTTTTCCCGTCGGGAAAACCGATCGTGTGTACGAGGCTTTAGTCTACATGTCCTTTGAATGGAGATCCTGGGACCATGCTGGTGAATTGTTTCTGTTTCTAAGACGTAAAAGTGTTTGTAAAGTAAACAAAAGAAGGGAGCTGATGGAAAAAAAATATATGCTTCTCTAATGAATAAATTAAATATTGGGTGCTTATATGCTAATTTCAGCTTCCCCATATAATAACAGGTTCACATGCTTGAATGACTTTGCAGAAATATGTTGTTAGAACATGATGTTGCAATGTGAAAACATAGCAATCTCCATTAGAATGAATAGTTTGTATCATGCCACATGATACCTCTGTGTTACTGTGCCTAAAAAGTCCAAAGTCCCAATTTTCTATTTTCATAGCAATCTTCATGTTTTTTTACAGTGAGGCCTTGAAGAGTCGGGGTCAAACCGATGTGGTGTTCCAAAATAACAGAAATGATTTTCTCTTGTAATGCTGATTCTCGAGTGACTGGTTTAACATGTAAAATGCTTGCGTTTGGGGGGATTCTACATGGCAGGATCCAAAGACTGGAGCTTAACCACTTGCCGACCGCCGCACGACGATGGTGGAACCCACCACTTCTGCAGCACCCGTACTTCCCCCATTTACTGGCCAACCCGGATTTCAGGTGGCACATGATTTTTATTCGCTGTTTTTCACAGAAGATCTCTATGGGTCTATTGTGGACCAAAGTAATTTGTATGCTGGTCAATACACCACCGCTAATCCCCAGTCCTCCCTTGCCAGAGAATGGAAACCAATTACGGTTTCCGAATTTTAGAACTTTCTGGGCCTTTCCCTCGACATGGGCATAGTTAAATTGAGTGAGCTGCAGTCATATTGGTCCATTGACCCAGTTTACCATTTGCCCGTGTTCTCTGCCTCCATGGCCAGGGCACGATACGAGCAGATCTTGCCGTTCATGCATTTCAACCACAATGAACTTTGTCATCCTCGTAGAGACCCTAAATACGATTGGCTCTACAAAATGTGGCCCCTCGTAAACCACTTCAACGAACGTTTTGCAGCCTTGTATATTCCCCATCAAGTTGTCTGCATTGATGAGTCCCTGATTAAATTTTCTGTCCGCTTGTCTTTCAAACAGTACCTTTCCAACAAGCGTGCCAGATATGGGGTCAAGATGTATAAGCTCTGTGACAGGGCCACAGGAGATACAAATAGTTTTATGGCTTATGAGGGAAAACAGTCACGTAGAGCCGGAGAACTGCCCAGATTACATAGGGAGCGCTGGCAAGATAGTGTGGGACTTGATTAAGCCACGATTAAGCACTAATGTAGTGCGAAACATGTCGGCTGTCCCATTCTGTGACTGTGTCTTGCTGTGTATGCCTACTTTTATCGAATAAAGACAACTTTCCGAAGTTCATCTGGAGTGCGGCTATCCATTTTTCTCTCAAATCTTCTTCATTTGCCTTGTGCATTGCCTGCACCTTGGTTTCCTGAGGGGTTCCTAAATTGCCTACAAGATCCACCTGGAGCGGTGACTCCTTTCCATAGTGTGGGACTTGGTGTCATCCTTATTCGGAAAGTGGTACCATTTTTCTGTGGACAATTATTACATGAGCGTGCCACTTTTTAGTCACTTGTTTGATCATCAGATTGGAGCATGTGGCACTGTGCGACCTAATCACCGGGGCTTACCCCAGTGGCTTGAAGATTCCCATCTTAGGCTGGGGGAGAGAGCCTGCTCCTCCCTTCACGCAGACACCACAGTCCAAATTCGTATGGTGACTGGTGTTGTGGAGAAACCCCTCTGTGTCCACGAATATAACCAAAATATGGGAGGGGTGGACCTCAATGACAGTTGTTAGCGCCATACCTAGTAACCCGTAAGGCCAAACGCTGGTATAAAAAAGTGTCTGTATACTTAAATTTAATTGGCTTTGCTGAATGCTCATGTGCTATACAGAGCTTCAGGATGGACTGGATGCTTCCTTAAATTCCAGGAAGAGATCGTCACAGCCCTTCTGTATCCAGGTGGTGCTTCACCTTACCATCCCCAACCAAATGCAGTAAGCCGGCTGCATGAGAGGCGTTTTCCGTATGTCCTCCCTGGTACCCCTACCCAACGAGCCCCCTAAAGAAAATGTTGTGTCTGTAGAAAGCGCGGATATAGGCATGACACCTGTTATTATTGTCCTCGCTGTCCTGACAATCCTGGTCTTTGCATTGGTGAATGTTTTGAACTCTACCACACACTAGTGGAGTATTGTGTAGGGTACAACTTTTTACAGAATAGGACACACTTACACAGGGTCTTCCAAGATGCCATCGCACTTTGAGAGACCCGAACCGTTACAGTTACATTTACAGTTACAAAAAAAGTGTAAAAAAATTAAAAGAAGTAAAAAAAAAAAAAAACACAAATAAAATATATAAAAAATAAAATTGTTGACGTTTTATTGTTCTCTCCCTCTCTATTTTCTCTCTACTGTTCTGCTCTTTTTTAATGTATTCTATTCTGCAATGTTGTATTGCTATCATGTTTGCTTTTCAGGTATGTAATTTTTTTATACTTTACTGTTTACTGTGTTTTATTGTTAACCATTTTTTGGTTTTCAGGTACGCCATTCAGCTGCAGCACGGATTTATTTATCTTGACAGCAACAGCCTTTGCTCTCACGATACATAAAGCTGTGACCCCAGTGCTGTAGGAGGTGATTTCACCACCACAGTTAAAAAAAAAAGAGCATATATGCCGAAGCATGATAGCAGCAGGGGCGGAGGAGCGATTTGCTCCTAACTTTTGCGGGCGGATGCCCCCATGCTTCAGCATAAATGGTGCATGTATGCCCATCGTTAGAAGTGGGTGGATGAAGGGAGGTATTCTAATGGTGGGCATACCCACCGATCATGCCCACAGGCTGCATGGAAAAATAGAATACGATATATGCCCAACAATGACCAGCAATGTACTGGTATGTTGCTGGACTTTGAGTGGTTATACCGCCCACCGTCTTCCATGGTTTTCTCTGGCTCTCCTGTCCCAACAGGGAACCTGACAATGCATCTGGCGGTTCCGCCAGCTGACCATAGAGCTAATTAGAGACCAGAACAGCTCCAATCATCTCTATGGCCTAAGAAACCGGAAGTTAAGAGCATTTCATAACTTAAATTTCGCCGGATATAAACAGCGCCGGGAAAGCATTTTATTACACCGATCTTGGTGTGGTCAGACGCTTTGAGGGCAGAGGAAAGATCTAGGGTCTAATAGACCCCAATTTTTTTTAAAAGGAGTACCTGTCACTACCTATTGCTATCATAGCGGATATTTACATTCCCTAAGATAACAATAAAAATTATAAAAATAAATAAATGGAAGGAACAGTTTAAAAATAAAATAAAAAGCAAAATAAATAAAAGTGTCGGTCTGGCGTCATATGTAAATAGCATTTGCACCATGCATGTGAGGTATCACCGCGAAGGTCAGATCGAGGGCAGTAATTTTAGCAGTAGACCTCCTCTGTAAATCTAAAGTGGTAACCTGTAAAGGCTTTTAAAAATGTATGTAGTTTGTCGCCACTGCGCGTTTGTGTACAGTTTTAAAGCATGTCGTGTTTGGTATCCATGTACTCGGCCTAAGATCATCTTTTTTATTTCATCAAACATTTGGGCAATAAATAAAAATTTAAAAAAGTGTGTTTTTCCCCAAAAAAATGCATTTGAAAAATCGCTGCGCAAATACTGTGTGGGAAAAAAATGCAACACCCACCATTTGAATCTGTAGGGCCTTTGCTTTAAAAATACATATATAATGTTTGGGGGTTCGACGTAATTTGTAAACAAACATTGGCCCAGATTCAAGAAGCACTTGCGCCCGCGCAACCATAGGTTGCGCGGCGCAAGGGCTTACTTGCTCCGGTGTAACGAGTGCTCCTGATTCAGGAACCTCGTTACACCGAATGCAGCCTAGGATCTGACAGACATAAGCCTCCTTATGCCTTCACATCCCAGGCTGCATTCTTGCGTTGGCCGCTAGGGGGCGCGGGCATTGTGATCGGCGTATAGTATGCAAATTGCATACTACCACCGATTCACAAAAGTTGCGCGGGCCCTGCGCACGCAAGGTACGGAGTTTCCGTACGGCGACTTTAGCGCAAGGTTGCTCCTGCTATAGCAGGGGCAACCTATGCTAAAGTATAGCTGCGCCTCCCGCCCGTGAAATTAAAATTTCACGTCGTTTACGTAAGTGAACCGTGAATGGCGCTGGACGCCATTCACGTTCACTTAGAAGCAAATGACGTCCTTGCGACATCATTTGCCGCAATGCACGTCGGGAAAGTTTCCCGACGGAGCATGCGCTGTTCGCTCGGCGCGGGAGCGCGCCTAATTTAAATGATTCCCGCCCCCGGCGGGATCATTTACATTAGGGCAGCCTTGCGCCCGGCTGTTTAGCATATTGCCCACGCAATTTACGGAGCAACTGCTCCGTGAATCGCGGGCAAAGCGCAATATTTGCGTGGGCGCAGAGAAAAAATATTTGCTCTTTGCCCACGCAAATATTGCGCGATTCTACCTGAATCTGGGCCACTGTCTTCAAGTGGTGTGACATAAGCTTCTAAACGTTGTGCATAAAATAACAGGACAGTTCAAACCCCCCCAAATGACCCCATTTTGGAAAGTAGATACTCCAAGCTATTTGCTGAGAGGCATGTCAAGTCCATGGAATATTTCATATTTTGACACAAGTTGCGGGAAAAATATATATATATATATTTTTTTGCACAAAGTTGTCACTAAATAATATATTGCTCAAACATGCCATGGGTATATGTGAAATTACACCCCAAAATACATTCTGTTGCTTCTCCTGAGTACGGGGATACCACATGTGTGAGACTTTTTGGCAGTCTAGCCGCGTACAGGACCCCGAAAACCAATCATCGCCTTCAGGCTTTCTAAGGGTGTAAATTCTTGATTTCACTCCTCACTGCCTATTACAGTTTCGGAGGCCATGAAGTGGCAAGATGGCACAAAACCCCCCCAAATGGCCCCATTTTGGAAAGTAGACACCCCAAGCTATTTGCAAGCTGCCCAAACTGGTGGTGGTGCTCGTCATCTTGCTTGTCATCTACTAGCACTCTGCACTCCCCAGTTCCTGGTCACAGTGTCCACACCTTGACACTTGTGCCTTTCCTTCGACTCTGTAGTCCCTGGCTCAACATCCAGGGGTGCCTGGAAAGGAATAAAACAGGACAGCCGCACTCCAAAATGAAATCAAAGATACATGCCACAGCAGAACGGACAGAAGAACTGACGCGTTTCACACTAACAAACAGTGCTTAGTCATAGCTTTGTGCCTGGACAGGAACTGTCATCAGGGCGGTTTTGTGCATTGTCCCAGGCTCAGGTAACATTTACGTTTTCTAGATTTTAGACTGCAGGGGGCCTCGAGATTTTGCATACTGCATTAGCCGGCGTATAAGACGACTTGGCGTATAAGACGACCCCCTATTTTTTCAGGAAAAATTTTGGTTTTGGGATATACTCGCCGTATAAGACTACCCCCTTCCTACTAGTCTTTCCGGAAACTAAGGGGTAGCCAGAACAACCGCTGACAGAAACAGGCTTTTTTCAGATCTCACTGTGCCATTACATTACATTAAATGCCTCACTGTGCCATTACATTACATTACATGCCTCACTGTGCCATTACATTACATTACATGCCTCACTGTGCCATTACATTACATGCCCTACTGTGCCATTACATTACATTACATGCCCCACTGTGCCATTACATTACATTACATTAACTATGTAACTATTTTACCAAGTAACTATAGACCTGTTAGTTTAACTTCTATAGTTGGGAAGATACTGGAACGTTTAATAAAAGACCACATGGATGAGTTCTTGCTGGAAAAAAACTATTTAAGCAGCAGACAACATGGATTCATGAAAGACAGAAGTTGTCAGACAAACCTGATTTCCTTTTATGAAGAGGTAAGTAAAACCCTGGACAGAGGCGTGGCTGTGGACGTGATATATTTGGATTTTGCAAAAGCGTTCGATACAGTTCCGCACACACGGCTCATGTGTAAGGTAAGGTCTACAGGATTGGATATATCAGTTTGTAAATGGATAGAAAACTGGCTGAAAGACAGAATTCAGAGAGTCGTGGTTAATGATTCTTACTCTGAATGGTCCAAGGTTATCAGTGGTGTACCCCAAGGTTCAGTGCTGGGACCCTTACTTTTCAATATATTTATAAATGATATTGGGTCTGAGATCAAACGGAACATTTCTGTCTTTGCAGATGACACCAAGCTATGCAGTGGAATAACGTCCTTGCAGGATGTCTCCAATTTACAAGCTGACCTCAATGCTCTGTCTGATTGGGCGACTGAGTGGCAGATGAGGTTTAATGTTGATAAATGTAAAGTTATGCACTTGGGGGCTAAAAATATGCATGCATCATACATACTAGGGGGAGTACAACTGGGGGGGTCTGTAGTGGAGAAGGATCTGGGGGTTTTAGTTGATCATAAGCTCAATAATGGCATGCAATGCCAAGCTGCGGTTTCCAAAGCGAGCAAAGTCCTTTCTTGTATTAAGAGAGGTATGGACTCCAGAGACAGAGATATAATTTTGCCCCTGTACAAATCATTAGTAAGACCTCATCTGGAATATGCAGTTCAGTTTTGGGCCCCAGTTCTCAAAAAGGACATCGGGGAACTGGAGAAAGTGCAGAGAAGAGCAACCAAACTGATAAGAGGCATGGAGGAGCTCAGCTATGAGGAAAGATTAGAGGAACTAAATCTATTCACTCTTGAGAAGAGGAGAATAAGGGGGGATATGATCAACATGTACAAATATATAAGAGGTCCATACAGTGAACTTGGTGTTGAGTTATTCACTTTACGGTCAACACTGAGGACAAGGGGGCACTCTTTACGTCTAGAGATTTCACCTCCAAATACGGAAAGGTTTTTTCACAGTAAGAGCTGTGAAAATGTGGAACAGACTCCCTCCAGAGGTGGTTCTGGCCAGCTCAGTAGATTGCTTTAAGAAAGGTCTGGATTCTTTCCTAAATGTACAGAATATAACTGAGTACTAAGATTTGTAGGTATAGTTGATCCAGGGTAAATCCGATTGCCTCTCGGGGGATCAGGAAGGAATTTTTTCCCCTGCTGTAGCAAATTGGATCATGCTCCGCTGGGGTTTTTTGCCTTCCTCTGGATCAACTGTGGGTATGGAGTTGGGTGTATAGGATTTTACTGTGTTTTTTTATTTTGTTTTTTGTGGTTGAACTGGATGGACTTGTGTCTTTTTTCAACCTGACTAACTAACTAACTAACTAACTATGTAACATTACATGCCTCACTGTGCCATTACATTACATTACATGTCTCACTGTGCCATTACATTACATGCCTCACTGTGCCATTACATTACATTACATGCCTCCACTGTGCCATTACATGCCTCACTGTGCCATTACATTACATTACATGCCTCACTGTGCCATTACATTACATGTCTCACTGTGCCATTACATGCCTCACTGTGCCATTACATTACATTACATGCCTCACTGTGCCATTACATTACATGTCTCACTGTGCCATTACATTACGTGCCTCACTGTGCCATTACATTACATTACATTACATGCCTCCACTGTGCCATTACATGCCTCACTGTGCCATTACATGCCTCCACTGTGCCATTACATGCCTCCACTGTGCCATTACATTACATGCCTCCACTGTGCCATTACATTACAGGCCTCCACTGTGCCATTACATGTCTCCACTGTGCCACCACATGCCTCCACTGTGCCATTACATGCCTCCACTGTGCCACCACATGCCTCCACTGTGCCGGCCAAGACGATCTCCCTACCTTACTTTCTTTTCAGATTTTGGCTTCCAGGCTGCGGGCATCCATGATTCAAAAGCCACGCCTCCTACTGTTCCGCCTATAGGCGGAACACTCATTTTCACAGCAGGGCCTCTGTTCAGTGTTCCCCCTATCACGGATGTCCTCTCGTCCGAGAATGAGAAGGCATCCGTGATTGGCGGAACAGAGGCCCTGCTGGGAAAATGAGTGTTCCACCAATCGCGGAACAGTCTGAGGAGTAGGCGTGGCTTTTAAATCATGGATGCCCGCAGCTGGACAGAGACAGGTACCGGCGTATAAGACGACCCCCGACTTTGGATGCATTTTTTTGCATCCAAAAGGTTGTCTTATACGCCGGAAAATACGGTACTCTTAAGTAGTGCCACAAATAAAAAAGGTTGAGAAACACTAGTCTAGTGCAGTGTTTTTCAACTCCAGTCCTCATGGCGCCCCAAAAGGTCAAGTCAGGTTTTCAGGGTTTCCCTCAGATGAAACGGCTGTGGTAATTAATAATGGCGTGTACACACAATCGTTTTTTTCCGATGAAAAAAGTCAGATGGACTTTTTTCATCGAAAAAAAAAACTATCATGTGTGACTTTTTTCCATCAGTGTAAAAAAATAGAACATGTTTTGAATTTTTCCGATGGAAAAAAAAAACAGATAGGAAATTCCGATCGTCTGTGTGGAATTCCATCAGAGAAAAAATCCATGCATGCTCAGAATCAAGTCGACCCATGCTCGGAAGCATTGAACTTCATTTTTCTCAGCTCGTCGTAGTGTTTTACGTCACCGCAATTTGGACGGTCGGAATTTAGTCTGATCGAGTGTGGTCAAGAACGATGAAAGTCAGCTTCATCGGAATTCCGACGGGAAATTCCATCGGATTTTATTTCATTGGAAATCCGATCGTGTGTACGCATCAAAAAGGCAGTGAAACTGATCAAATCACCTGTGCAAAATAATGAAAAGCCTGAAAACTTGACCTGTTGGGGCGCCTTGAGGACTGGAGTTGAGAAACACTGGTCTAGTGTGTGTGGACTGTCAATACTACATGTGTCGGGGTTGGGGAACTTTAGGATCTCATGATAATTTGTCAATGTGCTGGTCAATTCCCTAGGACATGCGATGGATGACAATACCTTGCACATTATCCAGCTTCCCTTGCTCTTGTGTCCCTTGTACTCTGGGCCATATTCTTAGAGATCTCCGGCGGCGTAACGTATGTCCTTTACGTTACTCCGCCGCAAGTTTAACTGGCAAGTGCCTGATTCCCAAACCACTTACCTGTAAACTTGCGGCGGCGTAGCGTAAAGTCCACCCGCGCAAGCACTCCAAATTCAAATGATCCTGGTAGGGGGCGTGGATCATTTAAATTAGGCGCGCTCCCGCGCCGATCGTAATGCGCATGCTCTGTCGGGTAAATTACCCGACGTGCATTGCGCTAAATGAAGTCTCACTGACGTCATTTGTTTTGACGGTAACGTAAATGGCGTCCATCGCCATTCACGGACGACTTATGCAAACGACGTTAAATTTTCAAATTTCGACGCGGGAACGACGGCCATACTTAACATCGAGTATGCCACCTAGGGGGCATGTTTATCTTTACGCCGCGTATCGCTTACGGAAACGACGTAAAATCACTACGACGGGCAAGCGTACGTTAGAGAATCGGCGTGACTAGTCATTTGCATATTCTACGCTGACCGCAAAGGAAACGCCACCTAGCGGTCAGCGTAGATATTGCAGCCTAAGATACAACGGCGCAGGCTGTCGTATCTTAGGCATGTTTAAGTGTATCTCAGTTTGAGAATACACTTAAACATAGGACGGCCTTAGAATCGGACTTACGTCGGCGTATCTGCTGATACGCCGGCGTAAGTTCTTTGAGAATATGGCCCTCTGTCCATGACAAAATAAATATTATATATATGTAGCTAGATTCAGAGAGACTTAGGCTGGCGTATCAGTAGATACGCCAGCCTAAGTCAGAATTTGCGTCGGCGCTAATTTAAGCGTATTCTGGTAACCAGATACGCTTAAATTAGGCTCAGATACGAGCGGCGTAAGTGTCTTACACCCTCGTATGCTAAAGTGTAATTTTTAGGCTGACCGCTAGGTGGCGCTTCCATTGCGGTCTGCATAGAATATGTAAATCAGTAGATACGCCTATTCACGAACGTACGCCCGGCCGACGCAGTACAGATACGCCGTTTACGTAACGCATTAGCAGGCCTAAAGTTATTCCATCAAATAGATGGAATAGTAATGTTAAGTATGGCCGCCGTTCCCGCATCGAAATTCGAAAATTTGACGTCGTTTGCGTAAGTCATCCCTGAATAGGGATTTACGTAATTTACGTCCACGTCGAAACCAATAGGCCCGTGCGGCGTACGTTGCCGCAATGCACACTGGGAAATGTAGGCGGACGGCGCATGCGCCGTTCAAAAAAAAGTCAATCACGTAAGGTCAAGGCATATAAAACACGGCCCCTCAGCCTATTTTGAATTAGGCGCGCTTGCGCCCGCCGCATTTACGCTATGCCGCCGTAAGTTAGGAGGCAAGTACTTTGAGAATACAGTACTTGCCTCTCTGACTTAAGGCGGCGTAGCGTAAATACGATACGCTACGCCGTCTTAAAGTTGCGGCACCGTATCTGAATCTAGCTAATGGTAAACAAGATTCCACCATGCTCACAGCCATTGTTGGAGATAAAATCCTTCCTTCCCCTTTCAGTCCTGGATTCAGGGTCTCTACATTTAAAAATACATGTCACGACATAACAAGAATAAGTTATCCTCTCATTGGGTGGTGCCATGCAGTCAGAACGCAGATGCTCTACAGCAGTGATGGCGAACCTTGGCACCCCAGATGTTTTGGAAGTACATTTCCCACGATACTCAAGCACACTGCAGAGTGGATGAGCATCATGGGAAATGTAGTTCCAAAACATCTGGGGTGCCAAGGTTCCCCATCACTGCTCTACAGTCAGAACGTGGAAACATTTGTGTGTAGGAAGGCTGGGGTGGACAACTGGTTTGCATTGCTCACATATGGGTTTGAACATCGTCTTACTAGTGGACAGCAGCTGAATGATCAGGAATGGCCAAGTCCGATTTTAGTTAGCTGCTAATATCACAATGTTAAAGTGGAGTTCCACCCATTAAAAGTCAGCAGCTACAAAAAGTGTAGCTGCTGATTTATTAATCAGACACATGTCCCACGGCCCAGCGATGTGGGTATACGAAGCCCCGCTCCTCTCCACAGCACCGACATTGTAACTGTGGGGGCCTGGCTGTGACTTCATAACCGGGCGCGCACTGCTGAATGGTCGAGCGATCTTCTGGGACCTGTGACGTGTCCCAGAAGATTGCAGGGAGGGAGGGGGGGAGAGATGAACTTCTTTCCGGAGCAGCGGAGCCCGGGGAGGAAGTGGGAGCTGGGTGCCCCTAATAATTGACTTGGACACGGCTGACACGGATGATTGGACACGGCTGATCACGTGGTAAAGAGACTCCGTCAGAGGCTCTTTACCGAGATTGGTTTAGTGGTGTGTCAGACTGACACGCCGCACCCCCGATTGCCACGATGTGCGCTCCCACCGGTGCGTGGAGGCTGTTATCCTGCTGGACATCATATGACGCTCAGTCAGGATAACTGAACCACCGCCTGCCCGTCATTCTGCTATAGGCCAAGCGGGAAGTGGCTAAGAAGGAAGTTTCAGGAAAAAAAAAAATATTTTTTAAATAAAGAACTGTGAAGCAAAATAATAGTCAGTGCCCAATAATGCCGCCTAACCAGTGCCTATCCATCTGCAGCCTCACCATTTCCATGAATGCAGCCTCGCCATTGCCTTAATGCAGCCTCACATGTGCCATAAATGCAGCCTCACATGTGCCATGAATGCAGCCTCACCATTGCCATCAGTGCAGCCTGATCGATGCCCACCTGCAGAATCTCCTGTTTACACGGCGGCCTCTTTAATACAAAGTCCCATCTCTTATGATAGACAGAACAGTCGACCAATGGCAGCACATAAGACGGGACTTCCTATTACAGAGGCCTCCAAGTAAACAGGAGATTCTCCTGTATGTAATCTGATGGCGCTCGCCCCCCCTCCCTGTCCCCTCCGAGGCAGCGCAAATAAATAAATAATATGGCCCAGTTTCACAAAGCACTTATGCCGACGTATATCAAGTTACGCCAACGTAAGTGCAAATGTGCGCCGTCGTATCTCTGCGCAAGACCCACAAACAGAGATGCGCCTAAAAATAGGCTTCACCCTGCCGACGTAACTTGCTTACGCCGGCGTAGAGTGGGCGCACATTTAGGCTGGGCGCATAGTGCCGCTCCCATTGATTAGCCATTCGAACATGCAAATGAGGGAAATACGGCGATTCACGAACCTGCGTGCGCCCGAGAGGTGCGCGTAAGTTGAACGTCCGGCGTAAAGTTATGCCCCATAAAGGAGGTGCAACCCAGCAGCAGACATGCAAAGGTCTGCACCAAGGAACACAAGCCGGCGCATTTTACGTTGGACATGTGTCTGGCTGGGCGTAGGTTACGTTCACGGCGTAGGTTACGTTCACGGCGTAAGCAGTGATCCGGCGTATCTTAGGCAGTTGTTATGACGTGGTTGTGAGCAGACGCAGAGGGATGCGTCCACGTTACGGCGCATGCGCAGTTCGTTATAAGTACTTGTCTGGCGCTCGGCCCATCATTTGCATGTGGTCACGCCTCATTTGCATGGGTCACGCCCACTTCCACCTACGCCGGACTGTGCCTTTGATACCCACGTCGGCGCAGCGTTGGGAGCACTGGCTTTCTAAATTCCATGCTTGCCTCTCTGCACCTTGCTTTGGCGTAGCGTACATGGGTTACACTACGGCGGCGTAATGTGCGCCGTGCTCTCTGTGAATCTGGGCCTATATACTTTGTGGCCCTGGGGGCCACAAAAGATATATATATCCAAATTACCAGGGGGATCACATTAAACCGAAACACGGGCCGCAATTGGCTTTGGACATGCCTGCTCTAGGGGCACTATAAGGAGCAACAGTACAAAGGATATGATATGATTGAAGAGCACCTGTCACTTTTGGAATATTTATACACCTTTAAGGACTGTATATATATTTTTAAGGACTACATATATTTACTTTCCAAGGACTGTACATATGTATTTCAAGCACTGAGGTCACAACATATGATTGAAGAGCACTTGTCACTTGTGGATTTTTACTTAATGATCGTGTATATCAATTGATTCTCAGCGCTAGTCACGTTGTTTGCACATTATGCGTATGAGTTATGTTTTGGCACCAGTCACTTTATAATTAATGCACTCAAGTCTGTTTAAACATATAAAGTACTGATTAGAGAGTGAGTTGGAAGCACCCACACCCCAGAACATAAGAACAGCGCCACACCTATGCAGATCAACCACAGGCCAAGATGGCGGCTTCCTTGGCTGAAAAGGAATAGGAGGGTTTCCTTCCGCTTTGACTCTCTTCTCTCCAGCTGGGTAAGGGAAAGGTGAGGATAAAGCTATTGTTAGAGCTACAATTAAAGTTGGGGCTGCAAGTCACAGGTTCATTTTAGTGCAATCCTTTGCAAAATCACACAGAAAAGAAATAAAAAAATAATAAAATCAGTTCCACTTTAATTTTCAGGGCTCATTCATACTGCGCCTTGTGATAACGGATTGTGCTTTCCTATGTTGAGTTGAGGCCTTTCATTTTTCACCACTGAGGACTGTCCACCAAATGTAAAGAGAAAGAAGATCCTACATGTCACCTGGTAAAAGGAATTGCGTCTGGAACTCCTTCAGATAACTTTCAGGTACCGACTGAGAGGTGAACAATCTCTCAGTGTCCGGCTACCTTGATCCCCGGTGGTTTGTCGAGACCCTATCGGATCGCCAGCCTCTCAATGGCTCTCCTCAGATGGACTCCCCACCGAACAGCTATCCCGCTTGGGATCTTCAGGATTGGGAACCCAGTCGACCACTGGGCTCCCTGCCACAGCTCAAATGTTTCGGACCAACCTGGTCCCGGAATATCGCGTGGCACGCGCACCCCGGCCTGGAAGGCCATTTCACTGGAGCGCCGTGATGCGCAGTCACCCTAAAGGTGGGTGCCGCACTCTGAAGAAGAACCCAGACTAATGGCGTCTGCCCCATAAATACCCTCCCACAGCATGCACAGTGAGGCTCAACCCTCCCGATTGGCTCCTGGGGAAGAGCACTCAAACCTCGACTCCACTGCTGGCACCCACCGTCCTGGGGTAGGAACTACACCCCATTAACAATAGACAGCCCACAGCACAGCCAAGCTGAGACAGAGACCAGTTTTAGAACATAATAATTGGATCAGAGTCAGTTAACACTCTGAAACTCCTCTAAATTTGACTAGCACCGGTACCTTTTAAGTGACCAGGCGCTATATATATATATATATATATATATATATATATATATATATATATATCTCTGTATTGGGGAAAAACAGACACAGAATCCCCGGTTTCCAGGGATAGTCCTTGGATTGAGGACACTGTCCCCAGGGCCAGTTTTTCTGAGACGGATTGCAGTGACTTGGGGGAGGGCATCTGGTACTCTCGCCCTGGGTGCAACATTTAGGAGGGAGCAAAATCATTACTGTGCCCCCCAAGTGTGCTGTGTTGACCCCCCGCCCAGGGACTCCTATGGTCCAGCCTGTCCCCCATGTTCCCTCTGGTGCGGGTGGCCCGTGTGTGTGAGAACAGCGGAGGGGAGGGGCGGTGCAGAGTATATGGAGGCTATTGGAGAAGCTCTTGGCAGGGGATACTGAGGAGCGGCTGGGTGTCGGGAACAGTACCTGGTGCTGGGGAGAGCCCTGCTCCAATGGATTATCATGGAGGCCATGGAGAGGTGAGAAAAATCAACCGATCTACACTGTTCATGTAGGGGGGGTATGAGTAGTGCAGGAATCAGGTAGGTCAGTGTAGTGGTCAGTTTAGAACTCAGGTAGGTCAGTGTAGTGATCAGTATAGGAATTGGGTGGGTCAGTGTAGTGGTCAGTGTAGGAATCAGGTAGGTTAATGCAGTAGTCACGTAGGTCAGTGTAGTGGTCAGTGTAGGAATCAGGTAGATTAGTGCAGTGGTCAGTGTAGAATTGAGGTGGGTCAGTGTGGGAATCAGGTAGGTCAGTGTAGAATTCAGGTAGGTCAGTGTAGTGGTCAGTGTAGGATTCAGGTAGGTCAGTGTAGTGGTCAGTATAGGATTCAGGTGGGTCAGTGTAGGATTCAGGTGGGTCAGTGTAGGAATCAGGTAGGTCAGTGTAGGAATCAGGTAGGTCAGTGTAGGAATCTACTTGGTCAGTACTACTGTGCTAGTGGAGGGGACTCAGGGAGTGCTAAAAGTCTGGCGGGGGGGGTGCAAATTTCTTGCCTTGTCCCGGGCACTGTTAACCCACGCTACACCACTGACTGCATATATAATTTGAGGAAAATATTAGCTAGATTCAGGTAGAGTTAGGTCAGCGTATCAGTAGATACGCCGACCTAACTCAGAATCTGCGCCGACCTATGTTTAAGTGTATTCTCAAACAGAGATACGCTTAAACATATCTAAGATACGACGGCTTGCGCCGTCCTATCTTAGGTTGCAATATTTAGGCTGGTCGCTAGGTGGCGCTTCCATTGCGGTCGGCGTAGAATATGTAAATCAGTAGATACGCCTATTCACGAACGTACGCCCGGCTGACGCAGTACATTTACGCCGTTTACGTAACGCATTAGCAGGCCTAAAGTTATTCCATCAAATAGATGGAATAGTAATGTTAAGTATGGCCGCTGTTCCCGTGTTGAAATTCGAAATTTTTACGTCGTTTGCATAAGTCGTCCGTGAATAGAGATTTACGTCATTTACGTCCACGTCTAAATCAATAGGCCCGTGCGGCGTACGTTGCCGCAATGCACACTGGGAAATGTAGGCGGACGGCGCATGCGCCGTTCCAAAAAAACGTAAAAAACGTCAGGTCAAGCCCCATTAACATAAAACACGCCCCCCTCAGCCTATTTTGAATTAGGCGCGCTTGCGCCCGCCGCATTTACGCTACGCCGCCGTAAGTTAGGAGGCAAGTACTTTGAGAATACAGTACTTGCCTCTCTGACTTAAGGTGGCGATCTAGGTGAATCTACCTATTAGTGTATAAAATAGTTTACCACTTGCCAATAAAAAAAATATGTCCCTGTATTTCATTTTAAAAATCTGGTCACCTTAGCTAAAGGAGGGTACTGCTGGGCGGCCATGGTGGTTCATTCCTAGTGCGGGAGGAACGTCTGGAGACACAGGGATTACGTGCGTCATATGCCTGCGTAGCAGATATACCATGAGCGAGTTTGACCCTCCATAATTAGAGGGTCCAGCATGTGGGTAGGAGCACATCTTGACTAAACGTTGGTGACGTCCCTTGGTGGAGAATTCACTGGATACCAGTGGCACTGGACTTGCAACATAAGCCAAGAAATGCCTGTAGGGGGCAGTAGAGTGATGATTGGTGTGAGCTTTGCCGTCTAAGGTCTGTCTGTGTTCTTCTGCCTGGAGGATCATAAGGAGTGTATGATATGGGGGAATACAGAGGGGGGGGGGTGTGAGTGTCAGAGGTATGATGGGGTACAGAAGTGGGGTCGAGGCGAGGGGTATGGCTTGTGAAGCAGCAGATCAAACTAATCTCAGTTTAATCTGCTGCTTTGGAGGCCAGTGGAGACATCTGAGGTCTCATAGACCCCAAGGCTCGCCATAAAGAAGACCTGTCCACACAGAAGTACGTACGGAATTGACCTCCATTTGTTGAATTGGCATAATGCTTTCCTACATGTAGTGTTTCCTACTACATGGACAGCGACAGAGATGATATTTCAGGCTGTGGATTATTCACACCTATTATTGCTTTTTTTTTCTTTTAGCCTCTCTTGTTTTGACTACATTGTGCCACTAGGTCAGGCTAGGGGTGGCCTCTACACATCATCATGGTTTTATATTATCAGAAGTGCGCTAATTATTGATCTACTTTTCAGATGTATCTCTATAGGGCAGTTGAGTGTAGCTTGGTCTTAGGGGTGGGCCACGCACCCGGGAGTCTATAGTTCTTGGATACTGTTGTTTACCTCCTAAGGACTATATATCCCATGGTACCTTGCTGCCCACAAGTCAATTCCTGTTCTGAATCCACCTCCTAGAACTCCTCCTCTCAGCTCCTGTAGTTCAGGAGGTCAATTCCGTAACGTCCTTCCCTGTGGACAGTGCCTCCATGACCTGGATGCCTGGCTAGCATATGTGCTTTTTTTATATATACGCTGGCTTGTGCAATCCTTCTTCACAGTGGGCTAGATTCAGGTAGGGCTGCGCACTCTTACGGAGGCGCAGCGTACCGTTTTAACGATACGCCTCCGTAAATTAGGGGGCGTGGATTATTTAAATTAGGCGCGTTCCCGCGCCGAACGTAGTGCGCATGCTCCGTCGGGAAACTTTCCCGATGTGCATTGAGGTAAATGACGTTGCAAGGACGTCATTTGCTTCAACGTGAACGTAAATGGCGTCCAGTGCCATTCACGATTCACTTACGCAAACAACATAATTTTCAAAATTCGCGACGCGGGAACAACGGGTATACTTAGCATTGGCTGCTCCTGCTAATAGCATGAGCAGCCTTACGCAGAAACCGACGAACGCAAACGACGTAAAATGCAAACGCCAGGCGCGCGTACGGTTGTGAATCGGCGTGAGTATGCAATTTGCATACTCTACGCTGACCACTACGGGAACGCCACCTAGCGGCCAGCGTAAGAATGCAGCCTACGATACGACGGCATAAGAGCCTTATGCCAGTCATATCTTAGGCTACAGTCGGCGTATCGAGCTTTCTGAATGCAGAAAAGTCGATACGCCGGCGCAAATTAGCAATTACCCTGCGTATCTATGGATACGCAGGCGTAATTGCTACCTGAATCTAGCCCAGTGTTATCTGTTATGCCTGTGCAGGCCTGCTTTGTTTTGTGCGGGTGCCCATCCAACTCCATGAGCTATTTGGTGCCCTGTACCCGGGGGTGGAGGGGGGCTCTGTGTCTGCTGTCCACAGAGCCTACATGGGCGACCACTAAACATAAGTACTTGAGGGTTCACATTAAATCATAGGTTTTGCATATCTTTAATCGCTTGCTGACCACCGCACAAACAGCTACGTTGACAGAATGGCACGGACAGGCAAAAGGGCGTATATATACGTCCCCTTTAAATTGGCACCGTCTGGTCACGCGCAAGCTCCTTGACTGTGCCCGCGGACTCGATGTCCACCGGTGTCCCGCAATCGTGTCACGGAGCTGAAGAACGGGGAGATGTCAGTGTAAACACAACGGGCCAGATTCAGAAAGATCAGCGGATCTTTCTGCTGGCGTAACGTATGTCATTTACGTTACGCCGCGGCAAGTTTTTCAGGCAAGTGCTTTATTCACAAAGCACTTGCCTGTAAAGTTTCGGCGGCGCAGCGTAAATCACCCGGCGGAATTCAAATTCGGTGGGTAGGGGGCGTGTATCATTTAAATGAAACGCGTCCTCGCGCCGAACGAACTGCGCATGCTCCGGCCGCGACTGAATCCCAGTGCGCATGCTCCAAATGACGTTGGCAAATCGTTATGCTTTCGACGTGAACGTAAATTACGTCCAGCCGTATTCGCGAACGACTTACGCAAACGACGTAAAAATGTTGTCACGGGAACGACGGCCATACTTAACATTAGCTACGCCTCATATAGCAGGGGTAACTATACGCCGGAAAAAGCCGAAAGCAAACTACGTAAAAAAAAAGCGCCGGGCGGTCGTTCGTTTCTGAATCAACGTAAATACTAATTTTCATATTCCTTGCGTAAACAAACGGAAGCGTCACCTAGCGGCCAGCGTGAAATTGCAGCCCAAGATACGACGGTGTAAGACACTTACATCTGTCGGATCTTAGGGAAATCTATGCGTAACTTGATTCTATGAATCAGGCGCATAGATACGACGGCCGGACTCTCTTTTCTGAATCCGGCCCAGTATCTCCCCGCTCTGCCTAGTGACATGTCACTGATCGTCTGTTCCCTGAACAGCAATCAGTGACGTGTCACGGCAAGCCACGCCCCCTAACAGTTAGAAGCACTCCCTAGATCACAGTTAACCCCTTCAGCCCCCTACAGGTTAACCCCTTCACTGCCAGTGTATTTTTTTTTACAGTGACCAGTGCATTTTTATAGCACTGATCCCTGTAAAAATGACAATGGTCCCAAAACGGTGTCAAAAGTGTCCGCCATAATGTTGCAGTCACGATAAAAATCGCTGATCGCCGCCATTACTAGTGAAAAAAAATATTAATAAAAATGAAATAAAACTACCCCCTATTTTGTTGACGCTATAACTTTTGCACAAACCAATTAATAAACGCTTATTGCAATTCTTTTTACCAAAAATAAGAAGAAGAATACGTATCGGCCTAAACTGAGGAAAAAAAAAATGCATATATTTTTTGGGGATATTATAGCAAAAAGTAAAAAATATAATTTTTTTTCAAAATTGTCGTTTTTTTTTTGTTTATAGCACAAAAAAACAAACAAACGCAGAGGTGATCAAATACCACCAAAAGAAAGCTCTATTTGTGGGGAAAAAAAGGACGTCAATTTTGTTTGGGAGCCACGTCGCACGACTGCGCAATTGTCAGTTAAAGCAACGCAGTGCCGAATCGCAAAAAATGGCCCAGTCTATTCTCTATATACTCTATTCTCTCCAGATGGGTGGAGTGGAGGAGAGAGGGAAAGATGAGGATAAAGCTGTTAGAGCTGCAATTAAAGATGGGACTGCAGATCACAGGTTCATTTTAATGCAATCCTTCACAAAAACACACAGAAAATCTATGAAATAAAAAATAAAGTAAAACAAATATATATGTTGGGAGTGCATCTAAAGCTTGGGTGAGGACTGGACAAAGAAGCTGGAATTTGGCTTTAAAGCCGATCTCCGGCCTTTCCTTCAGTCTTTCACAGTTGTACTGGCTTCAAGGGGCGGACTGACCACTCATGGGGCCCCCTGTGTCCCCGCCCACATGCAAATCACACCTACACAAGGCCCCACCTACATAAATCATGGGGCACACAGTAAGGCACACAGCGGGGTACACAGCAGGATACATCATGGAGCACAGGGCACATCAAGGGGTACACAGCAGGGAAAAACACAGGGAATGGGGCACATCACAGGGCACACAGAAGGGCACATCAGGGTGTACTGAGAACATCACAGGGCATGGGGCATATCACAGGACACACAGTGGGGCACATCACAGGGCACATCAGGGGATACACAGCATGGCATGGCTTTGACTTAATTTTCTAATGAAATTGCCTCCTTTCCAGTGCCTTTTCACCTTCTCCAATCCCCAAAATGCCATACCAAATGAGAGATTGTTGCATTGCGTTACCAGTGCCTGTATGTTTGGTGTGAGTTATTGTTATTCTATTAATCTGTATGAAACTGCACACAGATTAGTGTCAGGGGTAGATTCAGATAGGTTACTCCGATCTAAAGATCCGCTAACCTATCTGATTTACGCTCCGCCGGCGCATGTTTTTGAGGCTAGTGCTAAATTCAGAAAGCACTTACCTCAAAATTTGCGGCGGCATATCTTAAATCCCCCAGCGGAATTCAATTCCGTGGCTAGGAGGAGTGTATTATTTAAATCAGGCGCGTCCCCGCGCCGATCGAACGGCGCATGCGCCATCCCCGATGTTTCCCAGTGCGCATGCTCAAATTTCCGCACGCAAGGACGTCATTGGTTTCGGCGTATTCTGAATCGACTTACGCAAACGACGTAAAAATTCAAAACTCGGCGCGGGAACGACGGCCATACTTAACATAGGATACCCCTCAAATAGCAGGGGTAACTATACGCCGGAAAAAGCCGAACGCAAGCGACGCAAGAAAAAAAGCGACGGGCGGGCATTCGTTTTATGAATGGGCGGTTCTCCTCATTTGCATATTCGTCGCGTATACAAACCGAAGCGCCACCTAGCGGCTGGCCAGGAATTGCAGCCTAAGATCCGACGGTGTAAGTCACTTACACTTGTCGGATCTTAGGGGGATCTATGCGGAACCTGATTAGATGAATCAGGTGCATAGATACGACGGTTGGACTCAGAGATACGACAACGTATCTCTTTTCTGAATCCAGGCCAGTGTGTATAAGCTGCCATTTCTGGCAGATGGGAATCCAGGTGTGTGCGTATAGTTGACTAGCAGACCAGTCGGCTGACTGTAGATAGTGTAAAACTAAAGTTGTGTATCTGGTGTGTGTGTGGACACTGGGAAAAGTGATTACACCAAGATTCTAGCTCATTGGATAGCTTGGGGAATCTCAGAAGTGTCTGGGAATTACTAGGAGGCTCCAGAACCCTTGGCTTGCATACACACGGTCACACAAAAGTTCTCTGAACTTTTGGCTGTCAAGAACGCGGTGACGTACAACACTACGACGAGGCAAAAAAAAAGAAGTTCAATGCTTCTGAGGACGCGTCGATTTTTTTCCGAGCATACGTGGGTTTTTTTTTTTCGTCTTAATTTCATACAGACGAACGGATTTTCCGATAGGAATTTTTTACGGCAGAAAAATTGAGAACCTGCTCTCTATCCAAGTTCGTCGGAAATTCAGACAGAAAAAGTCAGATGGGGCATACACACGGTCGGAATATCCGATGAAACGCTCCCATCGGTCTTTTTCCATTGGAAATTCCGACCGTGTGTATTGGAGTGCATTAGAGTGCACTAGATTACACTACTAAACTACCTCCTCATTCTTCCTCCACTGAACAAGGTCCTCACTTCGGTCAGTGAGTCGCCATGGGTGTGCATCCTTAACAATGGTATTTTCTGCCATTCTGTTGGTTTAGGATGAAGACCTAATCAACATGAACGTTGAGGGTGAAGTAGAAGAGACGTATGCAGGGGCGGACTGACCATTGAGTCACTCGGGCACTGCCCGAGGGCCCCATGCCACTAGGGGGCCCCATCAGGGTTGCCAGGCTCAGTAAAACCAGGGACAGTATGTAAAAATCTATGTTTTTTTTTTACATCTGTCCCTGATATGTCCAAAACCGACATGCTTTTGATGTGAAAATCCTGAGATTTTAGCTGCCCCGCCTCTGCACTGCCTCCTGGCGTGGTGGCCATCTGTAAGCCCGGGGGGCCCCATAATCTTCTATTGCCCAGGGGCCCCATGAGTTGTCAGTCCACCCCTGGACGTATGTGAGGGATGATACAATATACAGAGAAGGCTGGAATGACGAGGACATTCCACAAGGAGGACACTCCTACAGAGATCAGCACAGGTGAGCCATCATATATTTTTCTATTATCTTTTCTCTGTTACTGCACATTGATTGGTCCAGAGTAGAGCAGGAGATGAGTGATATCAGCCAGTAATAGGTTGATAATAGTCACGTTCCTCTACTGATACCCGTCCTACATATTAGATCTTCTCACAGATAAAAATATCTCTTCTGTGCTGCAGACACATTTCATTTATTTAGACATGATTTATGTATAGTGATGAGCTGAACCTACCTAGGTCCGGGTTCGGGGCAGATTGGGCGAACTTGCTGAGTTTGAACCCCATTGGAGTCAATAAGAACTGAATCTTAGAAATCAGTAATGGCCATTTTCTATACTAATAGGCAAGGTATTTTCAAACAAATGAGGTGCTGGGCACTGGCCTTGGTGACATGTACCATAACAGCAACTTTTTTTTCTTCATTACTGAGCTTGCAGCCTGGCATGGTAAGAAAAGGGGATGTTCCCTTCCTCTTGAACCATGCCAGGTCAAACGCCATCTTCTTGTCCGCATACTCTTGTCATACGTCCTTAACCACTTAAGCCCCGGACCTTTAGGCAGCTAAATGCCCAGGCCAGGTTTTGCGATTCGGCACTGCGTCGCTTTAACAGACAATTGTGCGACGTGGCTCCCAAACAAAATTGATGTCCCTTTTTTCCCCACAAATAGAGCTTTCTTTTGGTGGTATTTGATCACCTCTGCGTTTTTTATTTTTTGCGCTATAAACAAAAATAGAGCGACAATTTTGAAAAAAATTCAATATTTTTTAATTTAATTTTTGTTATAATAAATATCCCCCAAAAATATATATATAAAAAAAAAATTCCCTCAGTTTAGGCCGATACGTATTCTTCTACCTATTTTTGGTAAAAAAAAATCGCAATAAGTGTTTATCGATTGGTTTGCGGAAAATTTATAGCGTTTACAAAATAGGGGATAGTTTTATTGCATTTTTTTTTTTTTACTACTAATGGCGGCGATCAGCGATTTTTTTCGTGACTGCGACATTATGGCGGACACTTCGGACAATTTTGACACATTTTTGGGACCATTGTCATTTTCACAGCAAAAAATGCATTTAAATTGCATTGTTTATTGTGAAAATGACAGTTGCAGTTTGGGAGTTAACCACAGGGGGCGCTGTAGGAGTTAGGGATCACCTAGTGTGTGTTTACAACGGTAGGGGGGTGTGGCTGTAGGTCTGACGTCATCGATTGTGTCTCCCTATAAAAGGGATGACACGATCGATGCGCCGCCACAGTGAAGCACGGGGAAGCCGTGTTTACATACGGCTCTCCCCGTTCTTCAGCTCCGGGGAGCGATCGCGAGGGGGCGGCTAGAAACGAATAGCCACGCCCTCATCCCGGATCGCTCCCCGACGATTTCCAACCGCCGCATGTAGCGGGGGGTCCCGATCGGACCCCCGACCCGCGGAAAGGCAGGGACGTACATGTACGCCCATCTGCCTGTTCGTGCCATTCTGTGGACGTACATATACATGCGGCGGTCGTTAAGCGGTTAAAGGGGTTGTATGGCTTTGGTTTAAAAAAATTACCTTCACTGTTTTGCACACAGTGGCCCCCGGTCCTGGTCTTCTGGGGTCCCTCAGCAGCTGTCTCGGCTCCTCCCCACAAGCGCTAACCCCCTTCATGGGAAGCTCTCTCCCTAAGGGGGTTAGCTTGCGGACGCGCTCCTCTGATACAGCCGGTGGCTATAGCCGCCGACTGTCTCACTCGGCCCACCTCCCGGTGCGCCAGGTCATTGGATGTGATTTACAGCAGCGTGAGCCAAGAACTGCGCTGCTATCAATCTCCAAAGACGAGCCGCCTTAAGAAGGGGCAAATCATCGCGGGAACGATCCCAAGAGTTTTGTGGCCCGAGAGTACAAGGTGTTTTTTCATAGGATGCATTAGGGTGAAATATTGTCCGGTTCAACAGAAACTGATTGACATTCGGTCTTTATGTGAAGCAGCCTGTCCAACAGAAGCCGGACTAATGACTGGTTTTTGCTGAGTGGGCATGCCGGAAAACCAGCATCCAATCAGTGCTGGCAGCCAATGGATGTAAGCGCTGAGCAGTGTGTACTGGCGGGGGGGTCCCCTGTCAGAAAACTCGGGGAGAGATCGCTGAACTAACCTCGCTTAGTATGATGACCTTGCAGTTTATTATTTATTTTTTGTTCAGCAATGAGCAGGGAGTCCTGAAGTAGGGGGGGGTCCCCATGTCAGAGCACTATGGGGGAGATCGCTGAACCAACATCACTTAGTTAGTATGGTGAACTTTTTTTTCAGCCCGCTGGGTTGAATGAAGAAAAAAAAAACTCCTTGTGTACCCAGCATTAGACCCAGTCTGTCTTTACAATGTGGTCACCTGCTGACTTGGCACCTTCCACAGGCAGCTTAACTCTTCAGTATCAAAAAGGGAAAGGGGGTAAGGGAAAGGACATGGACCTTTTGGCCAGAGGGCTTCTTGCCATCTTTTGTGAATGTTTACCAATAGTTTACTCCTCTCTTCTTGAGGGTACAAACCCCTTTTTTTGAGGATATATTTTCTCTGCCCTTTCAGAAGCTTAACTCTTGTACAAGGCACAAAAGTTGAATCCAACCAGTGGCGGTGCGTCCATAGAGGGCACAGGAGCGCCACCCCCTCTCTTCTTGCACCGCTCTATAACCAATAGATAGATTCATGAATGAATGAATGAATGAATGAATGAAAAACTTATATAGCGCGGCACATGCGAACTGAATCGCTTCTGGGCGCTAGTTGTTCGTGTCTCATGACATCAGAAGAGCAGAGTTTTGATCTGTCTTCTGAAAGTCAGGTGGTTTTCCTCCAACCGAATGCTGGTTGGTAAAGCATTCCATAGTCTCGGACCTTGAAAAGCAAACCTTCTTTCTCCTTTGGACTTGTATTTGGTTTTTGGAACCTTGACCAGATTTTGGTCGGTGGATCGCAGAATGCGGTTGGAATTGTGAGCTTTTATCTTGTCGCAAAGATATTGCGGCGCCTTCCCATGGATGCACTTATGTGTCAGGCAGAGTGCTTTGAATGCAATTCTGTCTTTTACTGGCAACCAGTGAAGGGATCTCAGTGAAGGTGAGATTGATTCCCATGTCCTTTTCCCAGTCACAAGTCTTGCGGCCGTATTCTGTACGACTTGTAGACGAGCGATTTGGTACTTAGGGAGCCCGAGGTAAAGGGCATTTGCATAGTCCAGTCTGGAATTCACAATTGTTCCCACCACGACTGCTACGTCTTCTTTGGGGATAAATGGAATAAGTCTGCGTAGTAGGCGCATCAAATGGTGCGATCCGCTGACTACTGACCCTATTTGTGCGTCCATTGTCATGAAGGTGTCAAAAGTGACTCCTAGACTTTTGACTTTGGAGCTAGGGGAGATGATTTGTCCCAGAATGGGCGGTGGTATCCAGTTTGTTGCCAGTTGACTCTTCTGACTGGCGTGAAACATAAAAAGTTCTGTTTTAGAGCTGTTGAGTTTAAGATAACTCTTAGTCATCCAGTTTTCTATTGAAGAGAGACATTTCTCTAAACTGAGATGATGATCCTTTTTGTTGCAGATACGAAAATACAGTTGCGTGTCGTCTGCATAAGAGTGATAGAGTAGTTCTTGGCTACTGATAATATCAAAAAGAGGACGAAGATAGATGTTGAACAGCACCGGTGATAGGGGGGATCCTTGGGGGACCCCACATGGCACTGTGCGTTTTTCCGACGTGAAAGATCCCAGTTTCACTGTTTGTGATCGGTTTCCAAGAAAAGAGGAAAACCATGGTAAATCACCTTCTGCGACTCTGGCTACTTCTGCTAGTCGCCTCAGTAACAATTTATGGTCTACTGTGTCGAAGGCTGCGCTTAGGTCCAGCAGAACCAGGAGACAGGATTCTCCTTCGTCTGCGGCCTCGAGAGCATCGTCCCATATTTTCAGTAAGGCCGTTTCCGTCCCGTGTCCGGGACGGAAACCGGATTGAAATGGATCAAGTAGGTTGTGGGTATCCAGATGCTGTTGCAGCTGTTGTACCACTACTTTCTCCATTATCTTGGAGAGAACATTTAGGCCTGTTATGGGACGGCGGTGAGTTGGGTCCATGGGATCCAAATTAGGTTTTTTCAAGATGGGCTGGATTGTGCCCTCTTTCAGCAGGGATGGCACTATGCCTTCCTTAAATGACTGATTTATATGCTGTGTGATGGGAGGCGCCAGAATGTCGGCACATTCCTTCAGTAGCTTGGTGGGAATGATGTCATTGGGTGCTGTGCTGTTCCGCAACGCACCAATGATATTTTTGGTGGTATTGACGGAGATTGGTTCCAGAATGAACTTTGTTGATTGTAGAAGGTTTCTGTCGGTGTTTTGTAGTTGATTGAAGGGGGGGCTGAGGGGAGTATTGTTTTGCAGAATACTTACCCGGATTCTTTCAATTTTGTTGATGAAGAAATCCGTTCATTGCAGAACTCTTGGGTGTCTGAGTTGGGGACTTCAAGACATCCTGGATTCATGGTCTGGGTGACCATCTTGAATAGTTCTCGGGGGCGGTTCATGGCGCTGTTAATCACCATGGAAAAATTATGTTTTTTGGCTTTGAAGATTTCTTTATGATATTGTGTTGTTATTGCCTTGTAGATGGTGAGGCGATCTTCTGAAGGGCTTCTTTTCCAGGCGGCTTCCGCCCTTCTGCGCTCTTGCTTCAGTAGCGACAGCTGGTTATTGAACCAGCTGGACTTTTTTTCCCGGATGCGGACTTTGCGTTTTGGTGCTACTAAGTCAGCTGACTGTAGCAGAGCTGCATTTATGGCATCCAGTGTATCTGAGGCTACTAACTGAGGAGGAATAGCCACAATTCGGTTTCCCAGGGTAGATTTGAAGAGTTCCGAGTGGAGCTTCTTCTGAGATCTAGCCCAGTGTATTGTCACCGGCTTGGGTGCTTTTATAACTAGTGGAATTTTGGAAATTGTGAAACTAATTGCATGGTGGTCTGTCCATGGCAAAGGTTCATTACCCAAAATGTTTATTTTCAGATTTTGTCTGAAAATTAGGTTGAGTGTGTGACCTGAAGCATGCGTGGGTCCGCATATAAGTTGCTGTAGTCCTAATCCTTCCAGGTGGTCGATGCAGGCATCCGCGATGGGATCCTGTGCGGAGTTGGTCCACAGATTGAAGTCCCCGAGCAGCAAAAGATGTTTGCTGTTGAGGGAGTAAGTGGATGTGAACTCCGTTAATGATGGTAGAAACTGCGATTTGGGTCCAGGTGGCCTGTAGCAGAGGAGAATGTGCACAGTCTCCTGGGAGTTAGTTTGAAGTTGAAGAGTAAGGGTTTCCATAAACGGTAGAGGATTTTGAAGGACCGGCTTAGTGATTGCAATATGAGACTTATGAATCACCGCAAGGCCTCCTCCTCTTTGCCCTATTCTGTTTTCCGTTAAGATGCGATAATTTTCTGGCACCAGTTCTCTGAGAATGGTGTTGCAGTCGTCTGAAAGCCAACTTTCTGTAATAAAGAGGCAGTCTAGATCGTTGTGTAGTAAGAAATCGTGGATTTCTGATCGGTGTTTTACTGCCGATCTAGTGTTAATCAAAGCACATGATATGTGCTTGAGCTGTGTTGAATGGTTGAAATTTTTGATGGTCGATCGTCGATCGAATCTCAAAAGTTGATCTATTTTTAAGGCCTTTTTGGTGACGGCAGGTAATACTGTTGCGAATTGTCTCAGACCCCAAATAGTTTCTGCAGAGTATCGCATTTTAACCATTGTTGCCAGTCACCGGGGCGGGGGGTGCAGGTGTTGCGTGAGAATGGAGAGAAGATTCTCTGAATCCTCACTCTCGGCTTTTGGTCCAGAGGAAGGCAAAAAAACCCTGGCCGTGCTGGCCAATGTGCTGCGGCAGGGAAAAAAATTCCTTCCTGATCCCTGAAAGGTGATCGGATCAATCCCTGGATCAAACACTGTTAGATTGTGGAGGGGAAAAGGGGGGGATGCGGGGTGTCACTGTTGCTGGGGTGTACCAAGATGGCCGCCAGACAAAACACAGGACCCAGGCTTGGGGGGCTGTCAGCTGGGTAAAAAGCGGATTTTGCCGATCTGGTTGCTGATCGGGGGATGGTGGGGACCTCTAGGGATGCGGGGGAAATAGTCCTATGAAATCTGCACTGTTTGGTGGCGTGTGCAGGGTGTATGGTCGGCGCGCCGGTAGGCCGCGGCTGAAGCCGCGGACTTTCCTGAGGCGTGGCGGCTGCGAAAAGGACTAGGCTGGCGCGGGCGTGTAAAAGACGCCAAAATGCGCCGAAAATTCACCCAGGGGGGGTGGCTGGGGGCCACCACAATCGTGGGTGGCCGTACGGGCGGCGATGCCGAGATAAAGCGGGGCAGAGAGCCGCAGTGAGGGGCCTGTGTGACGGCTGTCCTGAGAAGGACGGTCGTCAATGGTTCCCCAGGATGGCAGGCCCTGAGAGACAGGGTCTTACCTGCGGAGAAGAGGGAGTCCACGGGGAGAGAGGAGCTGGTTCCTGGTTCCTGAGAGCTGCGGTTTTCCTCGTGCAGCACAAGGTATGCAGAGCCTGCCTAGCTTCTGACTGCCAGGTCTGGGTGAGAGCAGGCTCGTAGCGGAAGGTCCGGAGCGCCCTACTCCACCACTGACACTGACTGACTGACTGCATCGCATGAATCTATCTATTGTTGCCGCTGCTGCCCTCTATTCAGATGTCCGGCCCCCAGTCGGGCGCTGGCCATCTGAATTACAGAGGTGGGTGTTTTGGAAGTGCCTGATTAGAGCCGTCGGGCTCTAATAGGCTTCCAAATTTGGTAAACAGCGGGTGCAATGCTGTGCATTTGCTGTTTACACAGTGCTGTGTGTAGGGAAGCGAATAAATCGCTTCCCTAACACTGGCTCGCCTTTCAGCCAATCAGGTGCACCGGGTCTGGTTACCCTGAAACCTGATTGGCTGAAGTGACAGGCGCTGTGATTGGACGCCTACCAGGCGTCCAATCATAGCAGAGATGACAGGAAGAGGACGGAGAAGACATTGAGGACTTGGAGTGTGGAGGAGAGCGCCAGGCGCGGGGGGGGGGGCACACTGGCAGCATTTGATGCGACACACTGGCGACAATTGATGGGGCACACTGGCGGCAATTGATGAGGCACAGTGGCGGCAATTGATGAGGCACAGTGGCGGCAATTGATGGGGCACACTGGCGGCAATTGATGGGGCACACTGGCAGCAATTGATGGGTACACTAGCTGCTTTTGATGGCACAGTGGCGGAAATTTATGGGCACAGTGGTTGCGCTTGACGGTTTATTTTTTCAGTTTGTTTGCGCCCCCTCAAAAATTTTGAGCACTAGCCGCCACTGAATCCAACTCAATTTTACTTCAGCGAATTGCATTACAGAGGATGTTTTTCCAGTCTTTTGAAGTAACTCTGAATCTGCGCCGTCATACATTTAAGTGTATTCTCAAATTAAGATACACTTAAATGTAGCCAAGATACGACTGCCTGCGCCGTCGTATCTAAGCTGTCTAGTTCCACCGGCCGCTAGGGGCGTGAATGCTGATTTACGCCTAGAATGCGTAAATCAGCGAGATACGCCTATTCACAAACGTACGCTTGCCCGTCGCAGTAAAGATACGCCGTTTACATAAGGCGTTTTCAGGCGTAAAGTTAGTCCAACAAAAAGCTGGCCTAGCCAATGTTAAGTATGGACGTCGTTCCCGTGTCAAATTTTGAAAATGTTATGTTGTTTACGTAAGTCGTCCTTGAATGGGGCTGGATGTAATTTACGTTCACGTCGGAACCAATAAGTCCTTGCGGCGTACTTTGGAGCAATGCACACTGGGATATGCCCACGGACGGCGCATGCGCCGTTCGTTAAAAACGTCAATCACGTCGGGTCACGATTCATTTACATAAAACACGCCCCCTGTTCCTTATTTGAATTAGGCGCGCTTAGGTCGGCACATTTACGCTATGCCGCCGTAACTTAGGACGCAAGTGCACTTGCCTCTCTAACTTACGGCAGCGTAGCGTAAATACGATACGCTACGCCGGCTGAAACATACGCCGCCCTACGTGAATCCAGCTATATGAAGGCAATGGGCTAGATTCAGATAGCCCGCTGTAAGTTTGTGCGGGCGTAGTGTATCTCAGATACGCTACGCCGCCGTAACTTAGTGAGGCTGGGGCTGGATTCACAAAGAACCTGCGCCCTAAGTTACGGCGGCGTAGCGTAAATCTGCCGGCGTAAGCGCGCCAAATTCAAATTGTGAAGAGGTGGGCGTGTTTTATGTAAATAAAATATGACGCCACGTAAATGACGTCTCTAACGAACGGCGCATGCGACCGTCCGTGAACGTATCCCAGTGCGCATGCTCCTAATCACGCCGCAAATAGTCAATGCTTTCGACGTGAACGTAATTTACGCAAAGCCCTATTCGCGAACGACTTACGCAGACGACGCAAAATTCAACGCTGTCCCGACGTCCATACTTAACATTGGATACTCCTCATATAGCAGGAGTAACCTTACGCCGGAAAAAGCCTTACGTAAACGACGTAAAAAAATCCGTCGGGCGCACGTACGTTTCTGAATCGGCGTATCTAGCTCATTTGCATATTCTACGCCGAAATCAACGGAAGCGCCACCTAGCGGCCAGCCTAAATATGCACCCTAAGATACGACGGCGTAAGAGACTTACGTCGGTCGTATCTTAGCAAAATTCCGGCGTATCTTGCTTTCTGAATACAGAAAAAAGATACGCCGGCGCATCCTAGAAGTTACGCGGCGTATCAATAGATACGCCGACGTAACTTCTTACTGAATCTAGCCCAATGAGTTTTCTAAGCGGTGTCTCTGTAAATAACTAATACTGAATGAAGCAATAAACTAGGAGTGACTAGCTGGGGCTGAGCTAACTAGCAGCATTAAAAAGCAGAAGACAGAAGGAGATACCAAATCAGTAAACACGGTTGTAGTAGCCCTAAACCACCACTAGATGTCAACATACATCAAACAATAGTAACCTGATGCCGTTCAATACAACTGTTAAATACAAATAGGTGGAAGCTTACACCTGCTTATTAGTATTCTCAAACCTTTTTATGTAGATTCCGACTATCAACAGTGCAAAACCCGCCCTTCATTTGTTGTAACACGCCCCGCTAAGATGTGTAATTAATTGCTAAAATCATCCCCACCCCTTGCAGAGTAGCACTAGCATCGGGAGCGTGCGGCATGTGTCATAGTCAGTGCGCAAGCGCCGTGTAGAACTGACTCTCAGCTGTACATCTTTGGCTATTTCTGGAGGCTCAGTTGAGTTCGTACTGCGCAAGCTGTGCGCCTGCGCCGAACAGGGGTCCTTATCCGCCGGGGGAACATTTTCAGCAGGACACCAGCTATAGAGTTGATGATATTGGTGGAATACTAGATGGTGCACAGTGTATACCGATATTTTTCTTCACTTTGGACTTGCTGAAATGATAGCGCTCATTTTGGTGTGTATTTAAATGACGTGCATGAGGCCCCCCAGTGGCCCATCTCCCTGATGACGTCACCTATGACGAAACGCATCGATTGGGGCTTATGGGAGGGACGTCATCATGCACAGGTGTACAGTTTTATGAGCGGGAGGAATCCAAAGCAGCCCATAGGAACACAGTGTGGATTATACCATACACACTGTGAAGCTTTTTTGGTTCTTGTGTTCAATGTTATATTTTAAATAAATCTTAAAATACGGTTTTACACTATGGAAGTGCTTTTGCCTTTTCTCTTTGTGTTTTTTGTATATATAAGCACATGATGATTGCGCATTGTTTTTCACATTACAGATTTATGCTATAGCAACATTTTTTTATGATAGTCGTATGCTATCTCATTCACACCGTTTTTTTTTAGAACGCTGCACTATTTTCGAACTCTCTCCAGCCCTGGACTCTGTGTGTAGCATAGCCCGGGACCCTACACTCTGTGCATAGCACAACCCTGAAACATGTACATAGTGCAACTCTGAACCCTGAATGTAGTGCACTCCTGAACTGTACATAGCGCCCCCCTGAACCCTGCACCATGTATGTAGTGCACTCCTGAACTCTACATAGCGCCCCCCCTGAACCTTGTATGTAGTGTACCCCTGAACCCTCTACTCTGTATGTAGCATACCCCTGAACCCTGCGGTCTGTATGTAGTGTACTTCTGAAACCTGCACTCTGTATGTAGCGTACCCCTGAAACCTGCACTCTGTATGTAGCATACCCCTGAAACCTGCACTCTGTATGTAGTGTACCCCTGAGCCATGCACTCTGTATGTAGTGTACCCCTAAAACCTGCACTCTGTATGTAGCATGCCCCGGAACCCTGCACTCAATATGGAGCATACTTCTGAACCCTGCACTCTGTATGGAGCGCACCCCTGAACCTTGCACTTGGTACATAGTGCACTCCTGGAATTTAAAGCGGGGGTTCACCCTAAAAAAAAATTCTAACATTACATTGAGCCGAGTTGTGAGAATGACATTATGCTGACCTTTTTTATATTCTTGCCGTACATACCGTTTTATCTATATTTTCACCGCGGCTTCCGGGTATGTAATCCTGCGGGACAGGGCATTCCTATTCACATGTTAATTGATTGACATGCTTCCCACCGGCGCATACAGCTCGTCACGAGTTGCCGAAAGAAGCCGAACGTCGGTGCGCAGGCACCGTATAGAGCCGACTCGCAGTTCGGCTTCTTTCGGCAACTCGTGACGCGCTGTATGCGCCGGTGGGAAGCATGTCAATCAATTAGAATGTGAATAGGAACGTCCAGTCCTGCAGGATTACATACCCGGAAGCCGCGGTACGCATAATGTCATTCTCACAACTCGGCTCAATGTAATGTTATACATTTTTTTTAGGGTGAACCCCTGCTTTAAAGGGGTTTAATGCTTTGTGTTTTTTTACCTTAATGCATCCTATGCCGAGGGACCCCAGAAGACGAGGATTGGGGCCACTCTGTGCAAAACAAACTGAACAGTGGAGGTAAGTATGGTATGTTTGTTATTTAAAAAAAAAAAAAAAAACTTTACAATCCCTTTAATGCCCCATTTAAAGGATCAGTAAAGACAAATTATTTTTTTTAAATAACAAACCTGTTATATAAAAAACAATGTATTATTAAAAGATATTAACAAAACATTAACAGCGCTAAAATGAGCCTATAAATGGCTTATGAGTCCAATACTCATGTACTGCAATGGTAAATTTGAGAAAAAGGTTTGTAGGACTGTATATATCTCACATTAAATTTGCCTATTGGATATATAACATGTATTCCCACTCTTTGTGAGTCAATTAATGGTAGTCCATGCAATTCCTCAGATGTACAGTTCTTTATTAGGAGTGATCTCACAGTACAGCTGTTTGTCTGCTCAAATGCTGATAGGGACTCTCTGTGATTTCCCCCTAAGGTTTTGTACTCACCAGAATGTAGTACTTTAAAATCATTGGATACATCCACTTGTAGTGATCACGCATCGGTTCTCCTCCTCTGGTGTGTGGTAATGATCCGTGTGCTCTTCAATCAGTGTAGCTTGGCAGTCATGCAGGGAGGCAAGAGAAACTTTGCATAGTGTAAAATCCTTTTATTTAAACAGTAAAACCCCTGCTACCCGCTCATGCTTACACAAAGTAAAGATAAAAAGCGCTTGTCATAAAGGCTGCTGCCTCTGCTCACTCAGGAATATGGCTCCAAATTGCTCAGGCTCAAATTTCCCTTCGTAAGTCCCGGGTAGAAGCTAAGCTGCCTTGCAAGCTGAATCGTCGAGTAGTCACGCCCTGGCGCGTTTCGTGATAGGTCCACGTCTTCAGAGGGCGTGGCTACACGTCTTGGTCTATTTAATTTATAGTGGGGACTCTGCTTTGGGTACCTCCCCTCTGTGGACCCTATTGGACACCATTTGACAGGGCTGTAGGGAACCTCCCCATCAGCTGTGCACCGTTCATCTGGGTTCACTTGCCGTGACGTATACCGCTCACCCCTGATTGGTGCTCGGCGGTCACGTGATCCGAGGGATCGGGATACAGAGTTCCCACCCCTCTGCTATGCTGACTGGACGCACGTCAGCAGCCTTAGTAGAAGTCCTCCACTATGCTGACCGTGCGTTCCAGTCACTGAAACCAGCCCTCGTTTTGACCATCGCTTGTGTTAGCTGATGTGTCTTGTCGGCTGATGGATACTCGCACTCCAACCATTCTTATGCGATTGTGGAGCCGTGTATCCTTCCTTGTTAACCCCTCTGGCTCAGTTATTCCTCTCGGATTGTCGCTGGTCCTAGTAAGGGAAGTAAGGGGATCATTTAGAATAACTTTTAAACAAATTTGCATTTCTTATTGTTTAAACTGATTATTTGAAAGAATTTTTTAAAAAAACTTTTTAAAAAACATATGTTATATAAAAAAAACTCTTATTATAATGATTAAGATTTTATAACAATTTTATGCAAACTATAAATAAATATATACATATCTCGGTGACAATATATATGTGCGGCTGTCACCCTATTACTGTGTGAGCAGACACTTCTGACAGCCGGAAAACATTGAAACCATTATGCATATAGAATAGCATTATATATAGAAAAAGGCAGCATCCATCATTTGTGTAGCTAAAGTGCAATCTCTGATATTTATCCACAACAATTGTACATAGCTAATTTTACAGGAGGCAATGATAAGAATCCTCTCACTGTAATCATTATTATCATCTGATAGATGGATCTGAGTCATTCCAATACTGTTCTATAAATAAATATAAATATAACACCTAGACTGTAATACACATTGCATTCCAAATATTTAAAAAAATATTACAATGTTAAATTATTACAATGTTAAAAAATATATATATTAAAAATATTAAAAATATTAAAAATGTTGTGTTAGAAGGAGGACCTGAAATTTTGTAATAATAAGGAAAGATTGCCTTAATCTTATTCTGATATCAGTCTTTCTAGTGGTTGCTAATAAAACAATTGAGGTCCACATCTATATTCAAGCCATTCGGACTGAGAGTGTTGGTCATATACAGCCATTGTGTTTCGCGTTTTGAGATTTCTCGGACCATGTTGGCACCCCGCCAGTTGGGGCCAACCCGGTCAATCCCCCAAAACTTCAGTCCTATGGGGTTCTTATCATGTTTCTTCAAAAAATGTAGCGAAACACTGTGCTCCTCATGTCCAATAGTAATATTGTATATGTGTTCAGACACCCTTTTGGACAATTTTCTTTTTGTTCGTCCTATGTACATTAGGCCACAAGGGCATTCTAAAGCGTAGACCACATGTGTTGTAGCACAAGTTATTGACTCTTTAATTTCAAAAGTTTTGCCATTGGCCGTGGATGTAAAGCTACTTATGCCCCTCAAATGAGTGGATACCTGGCGGCAAGATTTACACTTTCTACAGGCTGTAAAACCTGGTTTGTTCCAAAACATCTGGAGTTTTTTTGGGGGGTCTAAAACTTTATGAACTACTTGGTCCCCAAAAGTTGCTGTTTTTCTGTAGATAAACACAGGAGATTCAGGTAACATTGGTTTTAATGTTTTATCCATAGCTAGTATGTTCCAATGCTTTTTGAAAATCATTTCCACTTCACGGTACTGGTCATGATAGTTTGATATAAAGCCCCATTCATGTGTTTGTTCACGTGGGCGTTCTTTGGGTTGTAGAAGGGCTACCTGTGAGCTCTCTCCCACCTGGTGTCTTATCTTATCTAGCAATTCTTCTTTATACCCCTTTTCCACAAAACGCTGTTGAATCAGTGAAGATTGTATTCTGTAATCATCATCTTCCGTGCAGTTTCGCCTGATTCGCATGAACTGGCCTTTAGGTATATTTCGAAGCCAGCGTGGATGGTGTCCACTCTGAATTGGGATGAAGCTGTTTCTATCTGTTGCTTTGAAGTAGGCTTTAGTTGTTAGGTGATCTACTCCTTTAATGACCGTAACGTCTAGGTAATGAATTTCCTGTTTACTCCAAGAAAATTCCAGTTTGATATTATTCTTATTACCATTGAGCCACTCTGAATATGCAATGAGTGATTCCTCCGTTCCTTGCCATATGATGAAGAGATCATCTATATATCTCTGGTAAAAAATCAACTCTTGCTTCCTATTGTTATATATCCATCTGTCTTCCCATGCACTCATGAATAGGTTGGCTAGGCTGGGTGCAAACTTTGCACCCATAGCCACACCTATCTTCTGAGTGTAGAACTGCCCCCCATACCAGAAATAATTATGGGTAAGGCAGTAATCTAGTGCCATTTTAAGGGATTTCTTTTGGACAAAAGGTAAATCTTCTCTTTTACTCATAGCCCAATTAAGGGCTAGGAGGGCATCATCATGTTGAATGTTGGTATAAAGAGCAGCAACATCCGCTGTTACTAGGAACACTTCTGAATCTTTAGGAAATCTCACTTCTTTTATCTTCTGTATGAAATTGGTGGTATCCTTTAAAAATGCCTTGGTAGTAATAACACTACCTTGCATGAAGTGATCTAGATAATGTCCAATCCTAGCTGTGACGGACTCTATACCATTTACGATAGGTCTCGCTGGTGGTAGTGTTGGGTGTTTGTGTATTTTGGGGACAGTATATATCGTTGGAGTCCTGTTGAAACTTGGGCATAAATATAACTTTTCTTTCTTTGTTATCACCTTCATGTAATACCCATAATCTATCAGATTGTGCAAGTCAACTCTGTATTGTTTCATTGGGTCCTTCTTTAGAAGTTGGTACGTATTTTGGTCATCCAGCATTTCTTTTATGTGATGGTTCTCCCGTTGTGGTGGGTTCCACCACTCTCTCGTAAAATTGTTAACCAATTTTGATGCTGAAATCAAAAAGAAATTGGAAAAAACCGATAAAGACACCCAGAAGAAAAAAGCAAAAAAATACAGAAGGGATGTCAATGACTTTAAGAAGGGCACTGTGTATTTGTGGCAAATGGGAGATGAAACAGGTGCACAGAATCAACAGGGGATCACTACCCCTTTGATTCAGAACACCGCTCCCATCACAAATAGAGGGCCACCGACTTCCCAGAGAGAAGTAAGAATTGCACCTGCTCCCAATAACCAAAGAGGCAGAGGCAATCAACAGATTACAAGGGGATCTAATAAAGGATACACGAGGGGTGGATATGGACCCCCACAATACGGACAGGGTACATCTAATCAAGGATATGATGACCACTATGAAATCAGCACACATAATAGATATGATCCTCTACAGGATACTAGGGAGAATACCTATTATGCACCATCACCTAGACCAGTCCCTTTTTTAGGGAGAGGCATGAGGGGCAACTCTCGGGGACGAGGGAGGGGCAATCGACCATGGAGAGGACGAGGACAACCATCCCACAACCCCAATTTTACGAGAGAGTGGTGGAACCCACCACAACGGGAGAACCATCACAGCCCGGCCAGGAACAACAGAACAGCAACAGGAGAGGATGTCGAGCAGGGCAACGTATCCAACAAAAAAAGGCCAAGACAGGGCGATTAAGTGGAATATACAACTTATCAACAGCAACCTTGACACAGAAGGAATCCAATATACTAAATGCGGGGTTAAAATGCACCACCACAAAATCAATAAATAAGTTTAATGTATACATTGACATACAGAAATACATTAGAAAGATAAACATTAAAAGATATTTCCTATCAAATAGTTTTGGTGTGAAAAGCAACAAGTACTCTGAGATGGTTGGGATAGACAGTGGTCTTAAGAACAAGTCACTCTTTAACCCACCACAAACGAATAACCATCAAGTAGAGGTTTTTAAACAGCTAGTTTTAAAAGATCTTGAAATTTTACCAGCTAAGAAAAGCCTAAACCCCAGATATATAGAGGAAGGCATCAAAGCTCTTGAACAACGCAAGGACATCATCGTCCGACCGGCTGACAAAGGGGGAGGAGTGGTTGTGATGGACAAAACATATTATCACACACAATTAAAAGAAATGCTGGATGACCAAAATACGTACCAACTTCTAAAGAAGGACCCAATGAAACAATACAGAGTTGACTTGCACAATCTGATAGATTATGGGTATTACATGAAGGTGATAACAAAGAAAGAAAAGTTATATTTATGCCCAAGTTTCAACAGGACTCCAACGATATATACTGTCCCCAAAATACACAAACACCCAACACTACCACCAGCGAGACCTATCGTAAATGGTATAGAGTCCGTCACAGCTAGGATTGGACAGTATCTAGATCACTTCATGCAAGGTAGTGTTATTACTACCAAGGCATTTTTAAAGGATACCACCAATTTCATACAGAAGATAAAAGAAGTGAGATTTCCTAAAGATTCAGAAGTGTTCCTAGTAACAGCGGATGTTGCTGCTCTTTATACCAACATTCAACATGATGATGCCCTCCTAGCCCTTAATTGGGCTATGAGTAAAAGAGAAGATTTACCTTTTGTCCAAAAGAAATTCCTTAAAATGGCACTAGATTACTGCCTTACCCATAATTATTTCTGGTATGGGGGGCAGTTCTACACTCAGAAGATAGGTGTGGCTATGGGTGCAAAGTTTGCACCCAGCCTAGCCAACCTATTCATGAGTGCATGGGAAGACAGATGGATATATAACAATAGGAAGCAAGAGTTGATTTTCTACCAGAGATATATAGATGATCTCTTCATCATATGGCAAGGAACGGAGGAATCACTCATTGCATACTCAGAGTGGCTTAATGGTAATAAGAATAATATCAAACTGGAATTCTCTTGGAGTAAACAGGAAATTCATTACCTAGACGTTACGGTCATTAAAGGAGTAGATCACCTAACAACTAAAGCCTACTTCAAAGCAACAGATAGAAACAGCTTCATCCCAATTCAGAGTGGACACCATCCACGCTGGCTTCGAAATATACCTAAAGGCCAGTTCATGCGAATCAGGCGAAACTGCACGGAAGATGATGATTACAGAATACAATCTTCACTGATTCAACAGCGTTTTGTGGAAAAGGGGTATAAAGAAGAATTGCTAGATAAGATAAGACACCAGGTGGGAGAGAGCTCACAGGTAGCCCTTCTACAACCCAAAGAACGCCCACGTGAACAAACACATGAATGGGGCTTTATATCAAACTATCATGACCAGTACCGTGAAGTGGAAATGATTTTCAAAAAGCATTGGAACATACTAGCTATGGATAAAACATTAAAACCAATGTTACCTGAATCTCCTGTGTTTATCTACAGAAAAACAGCAACTTTTGGGGACCAAGTAGTTCATAAAGTTTTAGACCCCCAAAAAAACTCCAGATGTTTTGGAACAAACCAGGTTTTACAGCCTGTAGAAAGTGTAAATCTTGCCGCCAGGTATCCACTCATTTGAGGGGCATAAGTAGCTTTACATCCACGGCCAATTGCAAAACTTTTGAAATTAAAGAGTCAATAACTTGTGCTACAACACATGTGGTCTACGCTTTAGAATGCCCTTGTGGCCTAATGTACATAGGACAAAACAAAAAGAAAATTGTCCAAAAGGGTGTCTGAACACATATACAATATTACTATTGGATATGAGAGCACAGTGTTTCGCTACATTTTTTGAAGAAACATGATAAGAACCCCATAGGACTGAAGTTTTGGGGGATTGACCGGGTTGGCCCCAACTGGCGGGGTGCCAACATGGTCCGAGAAATCTCAAAACCGCGAAACACAATGGCTGTATATGACCAACACTCTCAGTCCGAATGGCTTGAATATAGATGTGGACCTCAATTGTTTTATTAGCAACCACTAGAAAAGACTGATATCAGAATAAGATTAAGGCAATCTTTCCTTATTATTACAAAATTTCAGGTCCTCCTTCTAACACAACATTTTTAATATTTTAATATATATATTTTTTAACATTGTAATAATTTAACATTTGTAATATTTTTTTAAATATTTGGAATGCAATGTGTATTACAGTCTAGGTGTTATATTTATATTATTTATAGAACAGTATTGGAATGACTCAGATCCATCTATCAGATGATAATAATGATTACAGTGAGGAGGATTCTTATCATTGCCTCACTGTAAAATTAGCTATGTACAATTGTTGTGGATAAATATCAGAGATTGCACTTTAGCTACACAAATGATGGATGCTGCCTTTTGTCTATATAATAATGCTATTCTATATGCATAATGGTTTCAATGTTTTCCGGCTGTCAGAAGTGTCTGCTCACACAGTAATAGGGTGACAGCCGCACATATATATTGTCACCGAGATATGTATATATTTATTTATAGTTTGCAATAAATTGTTTATAAAATCTTAATCATTATAATAAGAGTTTTTTTTATATAACATATGTTTTTTAAAAAGTTTTTTTTAAAAAATTCTTTCAAATAATCAGTTTAAACAATAAGAAATGCAAATTTGTTTAAAAGTTATTCTAAATGATCCCCTTACTTCCCTTACTAGGACCAGCGACAATCCGAGAGGAATAACTGAGCCAGAGGGGTTAACAAGGAAGGATACACGGCTCCACAATCGCATAAGAATGGTTGGAGTGCGAGTATCCATCAGCCGACAAGACACATCAGCTAACACAAGCGATGGTCAAAACGAGGGCTGGTTTCAGTGACTGGAACGCACGGTCAGCATAGTGGGAGGACTTCTACTAAGGCTGCTGACGTGCGTCCAGTCAGCATAGCAGAGGGGTGGGAACTCTGTATCCCGATCCCTCGGATCACGTGACCGCCGAGCACCAATCAGGGGTGAGCGGTATACGTCACGGCAAGTGAACCCAGATGAACGGTGCACAGCTGATGGGGAGGTTCCCTACAGCCCTGTCAAATGGTGTCCAATAGGGTCCACAGAGGGGAGGTACCCAAAGCAGAGTCCCCACTATAAATTAAATAGACCAAGACGTGTAGCCACGCCCTCTGAAGACGTGGACCTATCACGAAACGCGCCAGGGCGTGACTACTCGACGATTCAGCTTGCAAGGCAGCTTAGCTTCTACCCGGGACTTACGAAGGGAAATTTGAGCCTGAGCAATTTGGAGCCATATTCCTGAGTGAGCAGAGGCAGCAGCCTTTATGACAAGCGCTTTTTATCTTTACTTTGTGTAAGCATGAGCGGGTAGCAGGGGTTTTACTGTTTAAATAAAAGGATTTTACACTATGCAAAGTTTCTCTTGCCTCCCTGCATGACTGCCAAGCTACACTGATTGAAGAGCACACGATCATTACCACACACCAGAGGAGGAGAACCGATGCGTGATCACTAAAGTGGATGTATCCAATGATTTTAAAGTACTACATTCTGGTGAGTACAAAACCTTAGGGGGAAATCACAGAGAGTCCCCTATCAGCATTTGAGCAGACAAACAGCTGTACTGTGAGATCACTCCTATAAAGAACTGTACATCTGAGGAATTTGCATGGACTACCATTAATTGACTCACAAAGAGTGGGAATACATGTTATATATCCATAGGCAAATTTAATGTGAGATATATACAGTCCTACAAACCTTTTTCTCAAATTTACCATTGCAGTACATGAGTATTGGACTCATAAGCCATTATAGGCTCATTTTAGCGCTGTTAAGGTTTTGTTAATATCTTTTAATAATACATCGTTTTTTTATGTTACTATTTCATTATAAAGCTGCTTTTCTACTGCACAAAACAATCATTCATTTAACTATCCTTTCCATTGAGCGCTAGGATCAAATAATCCGTAGGTTTTTTCTGATACAATTCTTTCAACAAACCTGTTATACCTACCTCCACTGTGCAGCTCGTTTTGCACAAAGTGGCCCGGAACCTGGTCTTCTGGGGTCCCCCGGCAGCTGTCTCGGCTCCTCTCCACAAGGACTCAACACCTTTATGCAAGCTCCATCGCATGGTTGAGTGCTTGCGGGCGCGCTCCCCGGGATAAAGCCAGCGGTCATAGCCGCTCACTGCATCACTCTCGGCCCCACCCCCGGCGCGACTCGTCATTGGATGTGATTGACAGCAGAGCAAGCCAATAACTGCGCTGCTTTCAAACCATCCACTGTAGGCCAATCAACGCCAGGCATAGCGGCGAAGAGGATGTCGGGGCCGAGTGTGGGACTTACGAGGGGTCAGGTAATAAAATGGAAAGGATGCATTAAGGTGAAAAGACATTTTACCTTACAACACCTTAAGAGACCCTCCAACTGTCAAATTGGCCACGTCCACCATGTGGGTTAGGGACGGGTGTGTATGGTTGAATTCCTACACCTATTCTTTGACAAGGAACCTTTCAGAGATGTTTCGTTTATTAGAATTGTCCAGCTCAGTAAGTCTGATCATATGCTATAGGAGCCGTTGTAGACGTAACATGTAAGTGTTGTTGAGATTGAGAACATTTTGAAGGGTGTTTGGACAATGGGGACAGTGCTACAGGATATTGTTGGAGATGGTGGAACATACTGTAGGAGTTGCTGAAGACTGGAGACCTCCTATAGGAGTTTGCTGAAAACTGCAAAATTGCTATAGGAACAGTTGCCGACTGGGGGACATGCTATAGAAGGCTGCTGGAGACAGTGACAGGCTGTAAGAGTTGTCTGGGACATTCTCTATGAGTTGTTAGAAATTAGGGACATGCTATAGAAGTTATTAGATATTGGGAATGCATAGGACAGGGTCTTCAAACTTTCAAAACAAAGGGCCAGTTTACTGCCCTTCAATACTTTAGTAGGGCTGGGGACTGGGGCTAGTGGGAGTAGAAAATGCCCTGGCATCGTGGGAGTAAAGCAATGCCATAGGTTTGGTGCTCAGTGGTAGTAAAAAATATTACGTTATTGTTGTCAGTGGGAGGGAAGAGTGCCCCATCATTGGTGTCAGTGGGAGGAAGAGCCCCATCATCATTGGTGTCAGTGGGAGGAACAGTGCACCATCATTGGTGTCAGTGGGGGGAATAGTGACCCATCATTAGTGTCAGTGGGAGGAAAAGCCCCATCATTGGTGTCAGTGGGAGGAAGAGCCCCATCATTGGTGTCAGTGGGAGGAACAGCGCCCCATCATTGGTGTCAGTGGGAGTAAGAGTGCACCATCATTGGTGTCAGTTGGAGGAACAGCGCCCCATCATTGGTGCCAGTGGGAGAAATAGTGCCCCATCATTGGTGTAAGTGGGAGAATTAAAATAAAGAAAAAACTGCGCTGATTCAGAAAGGAAGTGCCAAGCTGCTACATACAAACAAAGAAAGCCAGCAAAATAGTAAACCAAAAATGTAGCGCTAACAAACTCAAACTTTAAAATATATTACCATGTGAGGCAACAACATCCATAATATACGTGCATCTACATGAACTACCGACACAAATATAGGTAGCCCAAATGGTGCTAAATATAAAGAAAAAACTTTGCAAAGTCTATATCTTAAAATTAGATGAACATCAATTGAATAATTGGTGCAGAAGACAGGTGGACTGCTATCCAATGATTGGGATACAACAGGTATTCAAGTTGTCTGTAGAGATCTATAGGGATCACAATCACATCAAGGTATGGAGTGGCTATAAATACGCTTACCAGATGGGTTGGACTCTAATACTGTACAGCAGAGAGACAGTCAGACATTGTGGTCTTTGGAAACCGGGACCACTGCAACCGGGGTAGGACCGTTGAAGAGACTGGAACTCCAAATGGCATGGACAGCAGGAACCTTCAATCAAGAGGTGCAGGAAAGGACGTGGCTGAAGCTCCAATGGAACCATAGGATGGATAATATAAAGGATAGAAAAAGGAACTCCAATAGTGCAGGTCAATTAAAACCAATAAAGGTTTATTTATAAAAAGTCATAAACAAAATATGACACAAAAATAGCAATATGGGGTTCTCAATAGCAATACCCGACGCGTTTCTGCCACATAAGCCTTCAACAGGAAAGCTTATGTTGAAGGCTTATGTGGCCGAAACGCGTTCGGTATTGCTATTGAGCACCCCATATTGCTATTTTTGTACGTGATCACTTTTATCCATGTCATATTTTGTTTATGACTTTTTATAAATAAACCTTTATTGGTTTTAATTGACCTGCACTATTGGAGTTCCTTTTTCTATCCTTTATATTATCCATCCTATGGTTCCATTGGAGCTTCAGCCACGTCCTTTCCTGCACCTCTTGATTGACGGTACAAGGATTGCACTCGGAACTCGCGGTGTTGATGCAGTACACCATCCAAGCACTGCTGGTTCCTGCTGTCTATGCCATTTGGAGTTCCAGTCTCTTCAACAGTCCTACCCCGGTTGCAGTGGTCCCGGTTTCCAAAGACCACAATGTCTGACTGTCTCTCTGCTGTACAGTATTAGAGTCCAACCCATCTGGTAAGCGTATTTATAGCCACTCCATACCTTGATGTGATTGTGATCCCTATAGATCTCTACAGACAACTTGAATACCTGTTGTATCCCAATCATTGGATAGCAGTCCACCTGTCTTCTGCACCAATTATTCAATTGATGTTCATCTAATTTTAAGATATAGACTTTGAAAAGTTTTTTCTTTATATTTAGCACCATTTGGGCTACCTATATTTGTGTCGGTAGTTCATGTAGATGCACGTATATTATGGATGTTGTTGCCTCACATGGTAATATATTTTAAAGTTTGAGTTTGTTAGCGCTACATTTTTGGTTTACTAAGTGGGAGAATTAGCTTCTCATTTCTGGTATCGATAAGAGGATTAGCACCCCGTATCAGTGGAAGGTATAGTGCAGGGATATGCAATTAGCGGACCTCCAGCTGTTGCAGAACTACAAGTCCCATGAGGCATAGCAAGACTCTGACAGCCACAAGCATGACACCCAAAGTCAGAGGCATGATGGGAATTGTAGTTTTGCAACATCTGGAGGTCCGCTAATTGCATAGCTCTGGTATAGTGCATCGAGGTCCAGATAAAGGCAAGCAAAGGGGCACATCTGGCCCAGGGGCCACAGTTTGTATACAACTCCTATAGCAAAGAAAAATAACCACGCACTTATGCAAAAACTAATTGGTGAAGCTGCAAACACATAAAATATTCCATAAAGTGAAAAGTGTTGCGCTATACCCAACAAATTACAATTATCAGTGAAATGTGACAAAATTGATACATAGAACATATAAAAAAATAATATATGGAACATATGATATACAAAAACTAAATCTCATAAAGTCCAAATAAATAGGTTCAATATAATAAAGTGCTCATTAAGTAGATTCAAGACCAAGACTGTCACCAGCAGCCACCGTTACCCAAAGGGTTATAAAGTGCTCGCTTACCAGATTGTGAGGACTCTCTTTTCTCAAGAAAAGTCATGCAACGCATAAGGTATCACTCCAGAACTACTACTCTCTCACGGGTGTCGGAAGGGGGGGCTGGAGCCCCGAATGGGTCCCCCCGAAAAAAGCCCCAAGTCTCAGGAAGGCACCGTCCATTTGTTAGCCCCGAGCACCGCCGGCCACCTCTGAGCGGGGACCGATCTGATCCACCGAGTGTGACCGAGTGACATAGCAGGTCCCGCCTTTTGGTCCAATGCCGGGACCACGGGACGTGTGACGTCCATTATAGGCACTGCAGGCTCCAGAAGGCGGGAATTACAATGCCGCGCCACATCACTGAGATCCCCGCTCGGCGCTCAGGCGGGCGGCTCTCGGAGCGATCAGGGTAGCGGAGGAGCGATCGGGCGAGATCTGCCAGTGACTGAACTGATGATTGTAGAGGAGGGGATGAGGATGACCGGAGGAGCCCGCGGCTCTGGGGTGTGTCGATGACCTGAGCTGTTCTGGGGGCGGATGGCAGAGTGAAGAGCTCCGGATCTCGGTGTGTCCGATCATGAGTGTGTAGCAGGAGACAGAAGAGTCTTCTTCTCCAAACCGCCTTGTGCCTGCTGGCCATGCTGGGACTGGGCAGGGGGCTCTACTTTGTATAACCAACTACGTGCAGGACAAAGCCTGGAGCTCCAAGGTCCAGGCGATGAAGTTCAAGCTGTCTCCTCTGGCTGCCAGCAGTGACACGTGATGGGCGCACTGCACACCGCACACTACGACTACGGCTGAACTGAACTGCAGGACACCTGGACAGGTGAGGTCAGTGCATGTATGTCAGGTAGGTGTATGTATGTCAGGTAGGTCAGTGTATGTAGGTCCGGTAGGTGAGGTCAGTGTATGTATGTTAGGTAGGTGAGGTTAGTGTATGTATGTCAGGTAGGTGTATGCATGTCAGGTAGGTCAGTGTATGTAGGTCAGGTCAGTGTATGTAGGTCAGGTAGGTGAGGTCAGTGTATGTAGGTCCAGTAGGTGTGTGTAGGTAAGTGTATGTATGTCAGGTAGGTGAGGTCAAGGTATGTATGTCAGGTAGGTCAGATTAGTGGTCAAAATGAATGGGCACTGGTAAGCCCCAGGCAGCAACCAGCAAGTGAGCTTACCTACATACACCTACCTGACATACATATACTGACATACCCCTGAAAAAATAAAAGTGAAATATTCCTTTAAATATCGTGCCTGGGGGGTGTCTATAGTATGCCTGTATAGTGGTGCGTGTTTCCCGTGTTTAGAACTGTCCCTGCACAAAATGACATTTCTAAAGGAATAAAAGTAATTTAAAACTGCTTTCGGCTTTAATGTAATGTGTGGTCCTGGCAATATGGATGAACATCATTGAGAAAAACGGCATGGGTAGCCCCCCCCATTACCAGCCCATTTGGGTCTGGAACCCTGCACCCAAATAAAAAAAAAGGAAAGGCGTGGGGTCCCCAGGCCCTATATATTCTGAACAGCAGTATACAGGCAGTGCAAACAAGACAGGGACTGTAGGTTTGTTCTTAAAGTGGAGTTCCACCCATAAATATAACATTACATCAGTAGTTTTAAAAAAATGTCATTAGTCCTTTACGAAAATTTTTTTTTTTTTAGATGCCTTCAAAGTGTTGTTGCTAGGCAGAATAGTTAATCTTCCCACTTCCTGCACCTAGGTGCTTAATGCTTCCTAACCTACACCGCACAGACTCCTGGGAATGTAGTGGGTGTAACTTTCCAGGAGTCTGTGCACTCCCCAGTCTAAAAGAATCATGTGACTTGGACAGCACAGGTGCTGAAACCTGATCTGACACTGCTTGTGCAGCACTGAGCATGTGCGAGATTTGCAAGGCTGAAATCCAGGAAGTCATACAGTCTGGCTTCATGATGCCCACACTTAAGATGGCCCCAGTCAATTTCTATTTTATAAAGTGTCTAAATGCTGTAACAACCTAACAAAACGGACCTTAGTTTACAGACTAACTTTACTAGAATACATTAAGCTTGTGTATTACAGGGGTATTTATATTTAAAAAGTAAAATTGTGGCCGGAACTCCGCTTTAAGTAGAATCTATTTGTAATTTTGAACTGGTACATTTTTAAAGTGTAGCTTCAGCCAAAAAAATCTATTTTTAAGCTTTTTGGAAAACATAGGGAATGGGTATCACCCCTGTAACATTTGTTTTGCTGTCTGTGCGCATCTGTTCAGAAGATTTCACCTCACTTTCTGTCCCAATGACAATTGGATTTAGAATTTTTTTTTTTTTTTTAGGGAAACAAGGATTGGTGATAAAGCATCAGTGGAGAGGAGACACCTTTTTCCCATATTAACTCTTACAGGATGGAATTTCCCTTCCTAGGGGTAGATTTCCTTTCACTTCCTGATGTCTCCCCATGTTTGTAAGTAAGAGTCGTTTGAAAGTCGGATGTTTGAAAGTAGGGGCCTGCCGTATGTACTCTGCAGAAAAATTGGGCCTTTGGTGGTGGTGGTGTTGCCACAACACTGTAAGCCCTCACAGTTAGTCTTGGTGGGCGCAGGAACGGGCCCTGCTGTGAAATATTAGATCAAGAATTGTAATTAGGCAGACAAATTGGGCCTTAGGCACTGGTACTGGTGCCACAACACTGCAACCCCTCACAGATACTATATTTGGAACGCAGGAATTGGCCCTGCTGCAAAGAATTACAGCAAAAATTGTAATTACACGCCCCTGTTAAACAGGGGCAGAAAATTTGGGCCTTGGCCACTGGTGGCAGTGCCCAGAACAAAAAATTGTCTTACAAGCCATCAACATGAACATTGAAGAGTAAGAGGATAGTCACTCAGCATTAGCATAGCCAGTCTTGAAGGGATCTCACATTCAAAAAAAAATATTTCGGTTACATCAGCATTAGGTGCTTGGTAGCTGGTGTCGATCCAAGCCTGATTCATTTTTAAATAAGGTCAGCTGATTGACCGAGTCGGTGGAGAGGCGCACCCTGTGATTGGTTACAAAGCCTCCAGCAGCACTGAATGTGCGTTCCGAAAGAACGCTGGATGCAGGACAGGCCAGTAGCTCAATTGCATACTGTGCAAGCTCTGGCCAGTGATCCATCCTCAAGACCCAGTAACCCAGAGGATTTTCAGTAGGAAAGGTGTCCAAGTCTGATCTTGCCCCTAGGTATTCCTGCACCATGTAAAACAGATGCTGGCGATGGTTGCTGGAACCGATCATACCTTGGGGCTGTGGACTAAAAAATTGTCTGAACGCATCGGTCAGGCGGCCACCTTCTCCACCGCTCCTTCTCTGACTGACCGAAGCCTCAGCAACGCGTTGGAATTTGTAACCTCCAGGCTCTGGAAACGCGCTCCACAAACCTTTCTGCACGGCCTCCCGACGATGTTTCAACCTCTGCACCCTCTGCGAAGGCAAGATAAGGTCCGCAACCTTAGCCTTGTAACGTGGATCAAGGAGAGTTGCCAGTCAGTAATTATCCCTCTCCTTGATACCACGAATACGAGGATCCTTTCGTAGGCTTTGCAGGATCAGGGAGGCCATGCAGCGTAGGTTTGCTGAGGCATTCAGTGCAAAGTCCTCTGGGTCACTGAGGATGACATGATCCGCAGCCACCTCGTCCCAGCCACGTACAAGTCCATGGGTTTCTTGGGACTGTAATTGATCCCTTGAAGACTGCTGCTGCTGATGCTGAGTGCTAGGCTCCACCTCCATGCTGACACAATCCTCCTCCTCCTCGTCCTCTTCCTGTGTGATCAGCGGGCCCGCAGGAACACAGTCTGGATAAAGGGGGCCTTGAGAGGTAAGGAAGTCCTCCTCTTCCTCCCTCTGTTCTGCCTCAAGGGCCCTGTCCGTTATTCCACGCAGCGTGTGCTCCAACAGGTGGACAAGAGGGACAGCCTCACTGATGCATGTACTGTCACTGCTCACCATCCTCGTGGCCTCCTCAAAATGGTGACAGGACAGTGCATGCATCCCTCATCATGACACACTAGCGTGGCAAAAAACAAAACAAAAACAAGCTCCCCTGACCCTGTCCTGGTGCCATAGTCGCACAGATACTCATTGATGGCCCTCTGCAGCATGGCCAATGTTGAGTTCCATCTCATGCGTGCCACAGATTAGGCGGTTCTTGGGCAAGTTAAATTCCCTTTGGAGGTCAGTCAGCTGAGCACTGGCATTATATGACCGGCGGAAATGCACACAGACTTTCCTGGCCTGCCTCAGGAGATCCTGTAAGCCCGGGTACCTGCCCAAGAACCGCTGCACCACCAAGTTAAGTATGTGAGCCAAACAGGGCACATGGGTCAGCTGTCCCTGTTGAAGGGCGGAGAAGAGGTTGGTGCCATTGTCGCAAACCACCATTCCTGGCTGAAGATGGTGTGGCGTCAACCACCTTTGAGCCTGCCCCTGCAGAGCTGACAGAACCTCTGCCCCAGTGTGGCTCCTGTACCCCAAGCAGACCAGCTCAAGCAACGCATGGCATTTCTTTGCCTGCGTGCTTCCGTAGCCCCTTGAAAGCCTACTGAGGAAGAGAGAAAGGGTGAAGGGGGGGGGCTGAGTAAGGGAGGCCCTGGTAAAATAGTAAAATCGGCCCTGCTTTATTTAACTAAGGTTCGGGCCTATTTTTCAGACTTGGTGTTTACAAGTTAAATCAGTTATTTTTTTTTGCTAGAAAATTACATAGAACCCCCAAACATTATAGACACCCTACAAAATAAAAAAACGTTACAATACTTTATGTCACACCGTATTTGCGCATCGGTCTTACTAGCGCAATTTTTGGGGAAAAAAATTCACTGTTTTGACAGTAAAGTTAGCCCAATTTTGTTTTTATATTAAAGATTAAAGATAATGTTACGCCAGGTAAATTGATACCCAACATGTCACGCTTCAAAATTACGCCCGCTCGTGGAATGGCGACAAACTTTTACCCTTAAAAATCTCCGTAGGCGACGTTTAAAAAATTCTACAGGTTACCCAATTTGAGTTACAGAGGCGGTTTAGGGCTAGAATTATTGCTCTCACTCTAACGATTGCGGTTAAACTTCACATGTGTGGTTTGAACACCATTTTCATATGCGGGCGAGACTAACGTATGCGTTTGCTTCTGCGCCTGAGCTCGGTGAGATGGGGCGCTTTCATTTTTTTTTCTTATTTATTTTACTTGTTAATTTTTATTTGTACGCTGTCCTTTAAAAAAAAATTTTTAAGTCACTTTTATTCCTATTACAAGGAATGTAAGAGAAAAAAAAGCATGACAGGACCTCTAAAATGTGAGATCTGGGGTCAAAAAGACCTCAGATCTTACATTTACACTTAAATCTTTTCCTCACTTGGCTCCGGGCTTTTTGAGGGGAGAGGACACTATCATCTCCACCGCTACTGATGGCTCCGGTAAGCGATGGAGACGACCGGAGCATGGCGCCCCCAGTAAAAGTGATCTTGCAGCGAATCCGCGGTGGAGACCACTTTTATCTGAATGCGGACCGCCCGCTGTTGAAGAAGATACAGGGGTTATGGCAGCTATCTGCTGCCATAACAACGGTATTCCACTTCAAACGGCCAATGTACAACGACGGAAGGCGGCCCGCAAGTGGTTAAAATTGCGCACACCTCTGCAGCGGCAACAAATGACTTAAATTTTACTATCCATAGTAAATCCATGCTTTAAAAGGCTTTACAGGTTACCACTTTGGATATACAGAGGAGGTCTGGTGCTATAATTACTGCCAAAGATCTGCCGTTTGCGGTGATACCTCACATGTGTGAACAATCGCTGTTTGCATGCATGCGAGACTGATGCGTTCGCCTTTGCGCACAAGCGGGAGGGGGAGCACTTTAATTTTTTTTTTTTTACACTGTTGCTTTAAATTAGTTTTAGCACTTTTATTGCTCTCACAAGGAATGCAGACATCCTTGTGACATCAACAGGCATGTGACAGGTACTCTTTATGGAGGGATCTGGGGTCTATAAGACCCCCAAATTCCTCCTCTGCACTTAAAATCATTCAAAACACCAAGATCTGTGTTTTTGAATGCTTTAAATCTTTTGAAAATGGTGCTGTTGACAGTAAACCGGAAGTAATGTCATCGCTTCCAGGTTACTATACTGAACAGCTGATCAAAGCCGATCCAGACTTTGGTTGTCCGGCCAGCCGGTGGATGTGCTGGCTGGTAGCTCAGGTCTCCTGGTGGAACAGGAGAGCATGAGCAAGCCGTGGAAGGCTTGGAATAGCAATCGAGTGGCTAGTTAGCTGATCTGATTGTTATTACAAGAGAGCCGACTTCTGGCGCTAAAAAAACGATACAACCTCTTGAAGACTGATGACGTACCAGGTGACTGGTCGGCAAGTAAATATGGATCATTTATATATTCATACAAGGTTATTATATCACCCCAATCACCTTTTCTAAAGGAAGAAATACATTCAGTTCAGCTAATCTTTCCACATGTCCGAGGTCCTCCATGCCCATTATTCTTTTAGTTGCTCCTCTCTGCACTCCCTCCATCCCTTTTTGTGAACTGGGGCCCTAAATCGGTCTGCATAGTCTAGATCAGTGGTCTCCAAACTGCGGCCTGGGGGCTAGATGTGGCCCTTTGCTTGCTTTTATCTGGCCCTTGGGACATTATTTCATTCACCGATACCAAAAATGGTGCATAGTTTCTCCTACTGACACCAACAATGGGGTCCAACGACATCAACAAAGAGGTCCAATGACATCATGATGGGTCACAATTCTTCCTAATAACACCAACAATGGGACACAATTCCTCACAATGACACCAACAATGGGGCACAGTTTTTCTCAATGACACCAACAATGGGACCCAATAACGGGGCACAGTTACTCCCACTGAAACAATGGGGCGCTCATTTTTCCCACTGATGTCGGGACCTTTTTGACTCCCACTGACCACTGTCCGGCCCTCGTAAACTCCGAAGGACATTAAACTGGCCCTTTGCTTAGAAAGTTTGGAGACCCCTGGTCTAGATCAGTGATGGTGATTGAACCTTGGCACCCCAGAGGTTTTGGAAACAAAATTTCCCATGATGCTCACCTACACTGCAGAGTGCATGAACATCATGGGAAATGTAGTTCCAAAACATCTGGGGTGCCAAGGTTCACCATCACTGATCTAGATGATATCCTACTAATACTTTGTACAGGGGCAGAGTATTTCTTTCTCCATCATGAGTCATGTTTATAACTTCTAAGGGGGGGCAACGAAAAAAAAATAGAAAACATTTTTCATACTTCTGAATTTCCAGAAAAAACATGACATGATGGGGGAGATTTACTAAAACTAGTAGACACAGAATCTGGTGCAGTGGCGCATGGTACCCAATCAGCTTCTAGAGTGTTAGCTGGATTCAGGTAGGGCGGCTTACTTTCGAGGCGGCGTATCGCATATACGCTACGCCGCCGTAAGTCAAGAGGCAAGTGCTGTTTTAACAAAGCACTTGCCTCCTAAGTTACGGCGGCGTAGCGTTAATGGGCCGGCGTAAGCGCGCCTAATTCAAATGAGGATGAGGGGGCGTGTTTTATGTAAATTACTCGTGACCCGACGTGATTGACGTTTTTTACGTGCGCCGTCCGTGGAATATACCAGTGTGCATTGCTCCAAAGTACGCCGCAAGGACGTATTAGTTTCGACGTGAACGGAAATTACGTCCATCCCCATTCACGGACGACTTACGCAAACGACGTAAATTTTTCAAATTTCGACGCGGGAACGACAGCCATACTTAACATTGACTAGGCCAGCTATTTGTTCGACTAACTTTATGCCGGGATTCGCCTTACGTAAACGGCGTATCTTTACTGCGACGGGCAAGCGTACGTTCATGAATCGCGTATCTTGCTGATTTACGCATTCTAGGCGTAAATCAGCGTTCACGCCCCTAGCGGCCGGCGGAACTAGACAGCTAAGATACGACGGCGTATCTTAGCTAGGTTTAAGGCCCTGTACAGACGACCGAACATGTCTGCTGAAACAGGTCCGCGGACCAGTTTCAGCAGACATGTTCGGTCGTCTGTGCAGCCGAGCGGACAGGATTACAGTGTACATTTGCCCGCCGGGCCTTTTTCCAGCGGGCAAATATTTCCAAACTTGTTTAGAAACAGCCCGCTGGAATCCTGTCCGTCGGACATGTTCGGTCGTCTGTACAGACCTACCGTACATGTCCGAGCGGCCGCCATCCCTCGCATGCGTCGAATGACTTTCACGCATGCGTGGAAGCATTGACCTTCCTGCGTCGCGCACGTCGCCACGTCATCGTCGCGGCGACGGCGCGGACACGTCACCGCGCTGTCTGTCCGCGCGTATTGCCTCTCATTTCTGTCTGATGGTGTGTACAACCATCAGACAGAAATCTCCGACCGGATATGTCCGATGAAAACGGTCCGGCGGACCGTTTTCAGCGGACTGTCCGGTCGTGTGTACAAGGCCTTAGTGTATCTCAGTTTGAGAATACACTTAAACATACGACGGCTTAGATTCCGAGTTACGACGGCGTATCTACTGATACGCCGGCGTAACTCTTTGTGAATCTAGCTATAAATTGTCAAAGCTTAATAGAACAAGTTGAAGTTAAATGCTAATAGGTTGATTGGCACAGCTGCACCAGATTCTGTGAGACCAGTTTTGGTTAATAATCTCCCGCTATGGCTACCCAATAACTTGATATAAGGAAAATATTGTACCTCCTCTGTAGACATCACATTGCCAACCAATCTTTGGGGGAAAATGGTATCATTTGGAAAGGATTTTCCCAATTTATTTGCTCAGGACGTACAACATTCATGTGTGGTTTAAAACAACCAATCAGGCTCATGAAAAGATCCTTCATTATAGAGATCTTTGGTAACCGACTCACTAGTCCCCTGCCTCAAGTAAATGGCTTGTCCGATCGTAATAATCTTTTCGGTCCGTCAATTTGCTAATGAATTGGGGTTTCCTGAAGCTATGCAAGACCCTAGGGATCAGAGATAGTTGGAATTCTTCCCCACATACAAAGATGGTGTGCGTCCCAGCTTTGTGGGCTCTAGGAGCCGCTAACATCCGGTCAGTGATAGCACAGTGACTGATGGGCACGTTATCTGCACTGATGCTGGAGGGGGCGAGTTAACCACTTGCCAACCGCTGTCAGTAAAAAACGTCGGCAAATGGGCTCGGTGTGCGCAATGCTACGTACAGTACATTGCTTTGAAACTTCACCCATTTGGCGCGTGCGCCCCCCGCAGGTCGGCGCGCGCCCTACCACAAGCTCTGTGTCTGTGCCCGCGGGACCCATGGACCTTATTGTCCGCCGGTGTCTCGAGATTGGTGTCACCGAGCGGCAGAACGGGGGGGATGCCATTGAATCAAGGCATCTCCCTTTTCCTGCCCAGTGACAAGACACTGATCGTCTGGCTCCCTGTCATCGGGAGCAGTGATCAGTGTCCATGTCGCAGTAAGCCCAACCCCACACAGTTAGAATCAGGGATGGACTGGCCATTGGGACTACAGGGAGTTTCCCGGTGGGCCGATGGCTCAGTGGGCCGGCTTCAGTGACAGCAGACTGCCGCCCCCCTCCGCTCCTCTGTCTCTCCCTTCCCGCAGCGCTCACCTCCTCTCCCCCCCCACAGCGCTCACCTGGGGGGGGGGGACAAAGAAGCAGGGGGAGGACCAGAGGAGCAGGGGGGAGGGGACAGACAGCTGACTCAACAGCTATGGCCTGGGAGTTTCTCACTTCTGCCTAATCTGGTCCCATAAGGGGGGGCACCAAACTGATTCTTTGCCCCGGGTGAAATAATGTCTAGCTTGCCCACTGGTACTGCCTATAAGAGTACCAGTACCAGCCGTTCTACTCTAATAAAGTAGAACGGCTAGTGGCTAGTGAAGGGGGAGAGAGGGGCTTGGGTGGCCGGTGGGTGTTGTCCGGCCGCCCATGGGAGAGACCTGTCAAAGTGGGCCAGTCTGGATGAATTCCAGGGCCAAATTTTTGTCCCAGACCAGCCCTGGTTAGAATCACTCCCAAGGACACACTTAACCCCTTCCTTGCCCCCTAGTGGTTAACCCCTTCCCTGCCAGTCTCATTTACACAGTATCAGTGCATTTTTATAGCACTGATCGCTGTATAGATGACAATGGTCACAAAATAGCTTCAAAAGTGTCCAATGTGTCTGCCGCAACGTCGCAGTCACGATAAAATCGCAGATCGCCGCCATTACTAGTAAAAAAATCTTTGTTTGGCACATGGCAGACCTACCTTAAGTTTAGCTCAGCTCATCTCCAGGGTCCCGGCATTTGTTGACACAGTACTCACTGCAGCACTTCTTGGAACCTTCACAGTCTACATCATTGACACAGGCGTTTGTGTTAACAGATGGACATTTGAACATCATTATAGCACCAGGCAGCCCGAAGAGAGGACAAAGCCCACTTTTTTCAGCTGAAATAAACAGAACATTTTTTTTGCATGGATATGTTACTTGAGTCACAAGATTTTGGCTCTGCAATTTAGAAAAATATTTAAAACCCCAAAATGTCTTTTTGATAAAGGGTCACATATGATAGTCAGTCTGTGACCATATTCCCATCAACAGACCATCTTATTTCTGTATGGTCCACGGCAGACCTATCTATCTAAGGTTGGCTCACCCACAGGGTCCCAACACTTGACGCAAAACTCGCTGCAGCACGTCTGGTGATATTTGCAGTCCACATCATTCACACGGGCAGTTGTGTTGAGAGATGGACATTTATACAGCATGACAGTACCCAGCAGCCCCACATAAGCACAATGCCTACTTTTTTCAACTTAACAATAAACAATAAATATTTTTGCCATGAACTCATTCAGAGGATCATGTGACGCTAGCTCAGGAGTTAAAAAAAAATCCTTTAAATACAAAAATAGCCATGATGTAGAGAGTCACATATTGCTGTCACTCTATGCAGGGCCGTTTGAAGGAATTTGGGTGCCCCAAGCAAAATGCACTTTTATTGCTCTCACAAGGAATGTAGACATCCTTGTGACATCAACAGGCATGTGTCAGGTACTCTTTATGGAGGGATCTGGGGTCTATAAGACCCCCAAATTCCTCCTCTGCACTTAAAATCATTCAAGACACCAAGATTTGTGTTTTTGAATGCTTTAAATCTTTTGAAAATGGTGCTGTTGACAGTAAATCGGAAGTAATGTCATCGCTTCCAGGTTACTATACTGAACAGCTGATCAAAGCCGATCCAGACTTTGGTTGTCCGGCCAGCCGGTGGATCTGCTGGCTGGTAGCTCAGGTCTCCTGGTGGAACAGGAGAGCATGAGCAAGCCGTGGAAGGCTTGGAATAGCAATCGAGTGGCTAGTTAGCTGATCTGATTGTTATTACAAGAGAGCCGACCTCTGGTTCAAAAAAACGATACAACCTCTTGAAGACTGATGACGTACCAGGTGACTGGTCGGCAAGTAAATATGGATCATGTATATATTTATACAAGGTTATTATATCACCCCAATCACCCTTTCTCAAGGAAGAAATACATTCAGTTCAGCTAATCTTTCCACATGTCCGAGGTATTCTTTTAGTTGCTCCTCTCTGCACTCCCTCCAAACATCCCTTTTTGTGAACTGGGGCCCTAAATCGGTCTGCATAGTCTAGATCAGTGGTCTCCAAACTGCGGCCCGGGGGCTACAGTAGATGTGGCCCTTTGCTTGCTTTTATCTGGCCCTTGGGGCATTATTTCATTCACCGATACCAACAATGGTGCATAGTTTCTCCTACTGACACCAACAATGGGGTCCAACGACATCAACAAAAAGGTCCAATGACATCATGATGGGTCACAATTCTTCCTAATAACACCAACAATGGGACACAATTCCTCACAATGACACCAACAATGGGGCACAGTTTTTCTCAATGACACCAACAATGGGACCCAATAACGGGGCACAGTTACTCCCACTGAAACAATGGGGCGCTCATTTTTCCCACTGATGTCGGGGCCTTTTTGACTCCCACTGACCACTGTCCGGCCCTCGTAAACTCTGAAGGACATTAAACTGGCCCTTTGCTTAGAAAGTTTGGAGACCCCTGGTCTAGATCAGTGATGGTGATTGAACCTTGGCACCCCAGAGGTTTTGGAAACAAAATTTCCCATGATGCTCACCTACACTGCAGAGTGCATGAACATCATGGGAAATGTAGTTCCAAAACATCTGGGGGTGCCAAGGTTCACCATCACTGGTCTAGATGATATCCTACTAATACTTTGTACAGGGGCAGAGTATTTCTTTCTCCATCATGAGTCATGTTTATAACTTCTAAGGGGGGGGCAACGAAAAAAAAATAGAAAACATTTTTCATACTTCTGAACTTTCAGAAAAACATGACATGATGGGGGAGATTTACTAAAACTAGTAGACACAGAATCTGGTGCAGTGGCGCATGGTACCCAATCAGCTTCTAGAGTGTATTGTCAAAGCTTAGGCCCCTTTCACAACTGGGGCGGGAGCCGCAGGTGGCGGTATAGCGTCGCTAAAAATAGCGGCGCTATACCGCTGGATTTGCCGCAGGATTCGGCCGCTAGTGGTGCGCTATTAACCCTTGCTAGCGGCCGATAAAGGGTTAATACCGCCCGCACTGCACCTCTGCAATATATAAACCTTTTATATTAAAAAGTGAAATTGTGGCCGGAACTCCGCTTTAATAATCTTTTTGGTCCGTCAATTTTGCTACTGAATTGGGGTTTCCTGAAGCTTTGCAAGACCCTCTTAGGGATCAGAGATAGTTGGAATTCTTCCCCACATACAAAGATGGTGTGCTTCCCCAGCTTTGTGGGCTCTAGGAGCCGCTAACATCCTGTGAGTGATAGCACCAGTGACCTGATGGGTACGTTATCTGCACTGATGCTGGAGGGGGCGAGTTAACCACTTGCCAACTGCTGTCAGTAAATATATACGTCAGCAGAATGGCTGGTGTGCGCAAAGCAACGTACAGGTACGTTGCTTTGAACTTCACACCATTTGGGCGCACGCGCCACGCAGTCGGCGCGCGCCCACCCCAAAGCTATGTGTCTGTGCCAGCGGGACCCACGGACTTAGGCCCAGATTCACTAAGCACTTACGCCAACGTAAAACACGTTACGCCGACGTAAGTGCCAATGTGCGCCGGCATATGTGTGAGGCAGACCAACGAACCAAAATGCGCCTAAAAACAGGCTACACCCCGCCAACGTAGCTTGCACACGCCGGCGTAGGGTGGGCACACATATGGGCTGGGCGCATGGTGCTGCTCCCATTGATTAGCCATTCAAACATGCAAATGAGGGAAATATGCAGATTCACGAACGTGCGTGTGCCCGGCGCATGCTACGTGAGATGCGCGCAAGTTATACGTCCGGCGTAAAGTTATTCCCCATAAATGTGGTGCAACCCGGCACCAGACATGCACAGGTCTGCACCAGGGAACACAAGCTGGCGTATTATGCGTTGGACGTGTGTCTGGCTGGGCGTACGCGGCTTCGGCCTAGCTCCGGATCCGAGGCACCGCTAACGGCCATGTTAAATATCGGCCTAATTTGGATGAAGCCAAATATTATCGCCCGATATATCGGCCTGCCGATATATCGGGCCGACCTCTACTTTTAATAATTTCTAATGAACACGGAACTACGGTATTATAATTGCCATTGTGTTGTCTTTTTTTCATTGTTTTAAATATAAGCTTTAAAGTGTTATGCCGCGTACACACCATCACTTTATGTGATGAAAAAAAACGACACTTTCTGTGAAGTAAAAAATGACGTTTTTGAAACTTCAATTTTCAAAGACGAAGTTGCCTACACACCATCGTTTTCTCACAATGATCTTGCAAAGTGAGGTTACGTTCCACCACGTTTTACCATTGAAGCTCGCTTCATAAGTAGCTTCTGGGCATGCGTGGATGAAAAAACGTCTTAGAAAACAAAGTTTTTTACTACACACGGTCAATTTCTGTGAAGTAAAAAGTGCACTTTTGAAAAAACGACACATAAAATTGAAGCATGCTTCAATTTTATGTGTCGTTTTTTACAAGACATAAAACGACGTTTTTCCCCCACACACAGTCAATTAAAGTGACGTTTTTAAAAACGTCATTTTTTTTCATCACATAAAGTGATGGTGTGTACACGGCATTAGACTTTATCTGTTTTAGATAAACATACTAAGTTTGCTAAGTCATTATTTATAATACATTTCTAAGAATTAAACACACACTTATAAATAGAAGGAGAGAGGAATAAAAGAAGAGGCTAAGAAAAGGAATAGTAGTTATGGAACACATTCACTTACCTGTGGTCACGGCTTGAAACAGGACTGTCCCAATGATAAGGGAGAGATTGGCAACCATCACCATCATGTCTGCTGGGGCTATACCTCCGATTATCAGCTCTGCAAATTAATTTTATAACCAGATGATTAGGACGGGTCAGGATCTGAAACAAATTTTATTTTTTAATAAAGCTCTCAGTTTCACAATAGGTTAGTAACTCAACAATGAGTGATTATTTAAATGGTCATTAGGTTATTGGTCTAGGAAAATTGACTAACAAGTCAAAAATATTTGCCAAATCCACCAAATTTAAAGTGATGTAGAATTCCTGGTTCACTCTGGAGTCCTTTGTTCAGTTTATATGCCATAAAGAAGTCATGGTTGTCCGAAAATCAAGACATTGGCTTAGGGGGAAAGCCAGGTTCACACTGGTACGACACGACAATCGTACTACTTTGGATCCAACTTTGCCCTGCGACTTGAAATCCAACCAACATGCGTCCGACTTCAATGACCAGGGATCCAACTTCGATCCCCCACAATACCAGGCACTGTGTCGGGTATGAATCTTTAGGAAGTGCTCCACACCAAATAAAAAAAAGGCATGGGTTCCCCCTCAACCAACGGCCAGGGTTGTCGAGAAGAGGCCCTTGTCCTCATCAACATGGGGACAAAGCACCCACCACCCCATATTGAGGGCATGCAGCCTGGTACCGTTCAGGAGGGGGGCGCTCGCTCGTCCCCACCCCCTTTCCTTACCTGCTGGGGTGCATGCTTGGATAAGGGTCTGGTATGGACTTTGGGGGACCCCCAAGCCATTTTTTTTGGTGTAAGGGGGTCCCCTTTAAAAGTCGGACCGCCTTGTGTCGGACCAGTTAACCGGTTAACGCCCGCCCACTGTATATATACGTCCTGTTTTTAAAGATGGATATCTCGGTAACGGCAGCAGCTGCTGCCACAACCGAGATATCCATCTCTTCAGTGGGCGGTCCTGAAAACGAAAACGGTGTTCTCCGCGGCGGATTCGCCGCAAGATCGCCGTTATCGGTGGCGGGAGGGGCCCCCCCTCCCGCCACTCTCCCGCGCCCTCCGCCGCTTACCGGAGCCGTCGGTAGCGGCGGAGACGATCGGGTGCTGCTGCCTGTTGTGTGAGGATGCGAGTGAGGGGAAGGTGGCCCCCACCCGTCCTCATAGCATTGCTGGGCGGAAGTGACGCCAAAACGTCAGTCCCGCCCAGCGTCTTAAAGAGAATTTTTTTTGTTGTCATTTTTTTAAATGACAACATTTCCATTTTTTTTTTCTTTTTTTGCATTTAAGTCTAAATATGAGATCTGAGGTCTTTTTGACCCCAGATCTCATATTTAAGAGGACCTGTCATGCTTTTTTCTATTACAAGGGTCACCGGAGCTGAAGAACGGGGAGAGGTGAGTGTAAACACACCTTCCCCTTTCTTCATTGTGGCAGTGGCAGTGATCGTCTCTTCCCTGATATAGGGAAAGACAATCACTGACGTCACACGTCCAGCCCCGCCCCGCTACAGTTAGAAACACATATGAGGTCACACTTAACCCCTACAGTGCCCCCTAGTGGTTAACTCCTAAACTGCAATTGTAATTTTCACAGTAATCAGTGCATTTTTATAGAACTTTTTGCTGTGAAAATGACAATGGTCCCAAAAATGTGTCAAAATTGTCCGAAGTGTCCCCCATAATGTCGCAGTCACAAAAAAAAAAAAAAAAAAAAAAGGCTGATCGCCGCCATTAGTAGTAAAAAATAAATTATTAATAAAAATGCAATAAAACTATCCCCTATTTTGTAAACGCTATAAATTTTGCGCAAACCAATCGATAAACACTTATTGCGATTTTTTTTACCAAAAATATGTAGAAGAACAAGTATCGGCCTAAACTGTGGGAAAAAAAGCGTTTTTTTATATATTTTTGGAGGATATTTATTATAGCAAAAAGTAAAAAATATTGTTTTTTTTTCAAAATTGTCACTCTATTTTTGTTTATAGCGCAAAAAATAAAAACCGCAGAGGTGATCAAATACCACCAAAAGAAAGCTCTATTTGTAGGAAAAAAAGGATGCCAATTTTTTTTTGGGAGCCACGTCGCACGACCGCGCAATTGTCAGTGAAAGCAACGCAGTGCCGAATCGCAAAAACTGGCCAGGTACTTTACCTGCATAATGGTCCGGGGCTTAAGTGGTTAAAAAACGACAAATGGGGCAATCCTGACAATACAAAGACTACAAATGGGCAACCTAGACAATGCATGGGCTACTAAGAAGCATTTAAAAAAAAAAACATTGGCTATAAAGTGGCAATTCTGACAAAATGTGAGCTACAAAGGGGCAATTATGAAAAAAATGTGAACTACAATGGGGCAATATGTGGCATGCCAAGGGACAATCCTGACAATAAATACAGGCAACCATGGGCGTCTGCAGGTAGGGGCAAGGGGGTCAAGTGCCCTCCCTTGCAGGGCTGGTGCTACCTATAGGCAAGTGCATGTTCCAGGGCCGGGAGTCACATACACAACATGGAGTGTCAGGAAGTGATGGTGTTTGTGGCCCCTGAGCTGAGATGAGGCAGCCCGGCCAGAGGCAGGAAATACAAATCTCTCCCGCAGCTTGCCTGTTACCTTTTCACCTGCTGCCTGGACAGCGTCTGCTAATGCTCAGCCTGACCAGATCACTGAGGATTTCTCTCCCCTCCTCGGCTCGGACTGCCGGCTGCGTGTGTGCTCTGTCTGGACACGTGTGAGAGGCCCGGTGCTCGCTTCTAGATAGGGGCCCCAAGAACACCCACCGCATGGGGCCCCAGCCTCATCTGAGCTGCTTGGCATGTGCAGCTGTTGTTGGAGCTTTTCATCTGCCTTTTATGGGGTTAGTAATCCATTTAATTCTCTCTAATGTCATCTGAAGCTTGTAATATACAAATTGATTGGAGAGAACTAATACTAATGCTAATGATTGTGTGTGTGTAATGTATAGGGAACGTAATGTATCTGGGTGTAATCTGTGTGTATGGGGGTGTATTGTATCTGGGTGTATCTGTACTATGTCCGCAGTCTCTGACCGTGATAATGACATTGTCAAAAAGGGGTGGAGCATGGATGACCTTAATACCCCCCCTCCCCCGAAAAAAGTTTTGGGATGCCCATGCAGTAGGGTGACCACATTTCCAAACTACCATTCAAAGACACCCTCCCTTCCCAAAAATCAGCTTATGCTGTAACGAATCACAGCACAGTGATTGGACACAAGAGGCGGGATTTATGATTTCTCCAATCACAAACAGGGGGCGGGGACTGTGCTCCTCCAGGCATTCCCGGCCAGGATAAGTACTGTCAGTGAGTAAAGCGGTCATCTGGCAGCCTTTTTTGGAGGCATCAGTTTGACTCGGGGGTGGCTGTGTCAGTTTCATTCCGGGACACTATATTGTCCTGAAATGAATGTGCCCAGGACAGACCGGCAAAACGCGGGACTGTCCCGGGCAATCCGGGACATGTGGTCACCCTACCATGCAGGCAACCAGCACAGTATATGTGTTACAAAGGGGCATTTTGACAATACATGGGTTACAAAGTATCACTGTCATTCCCACAATCCACACCCGCTCACTGTACTTTTCCTCTGTAATCTCAGGTGGTAAACCGGGGCTTTCATTCAGCTTCCTCTATGGCTGAATACAGTCCTGCAGCTTGCCAGTGCTCAGTCTTTCTCTGTGGCTACCTATAGCCCATAACAGCTTGAGAGGAGGAGAGGACACACAGGGCAGCAGCAGGAATAGTAGCCCAGTCCCTGTTGTCAGACATAGTAGCTATGTCAACCAGGGGCTATACACTCCCCCCATCAAAAGTGTTTGGTCCCCCAAAAAAAAAAACAACAGGGATCAGCAAATACACAAACAGGAACATAATAAAAAAATTATACTAAACAGGCCTATGGGAAATAAGCTTAGTTTATAACACAATCTCTATCAAACATTTAAGCCAAGGGAACTTCCCACCAAGGTGTGTCAGGAGACAGGCCAGAATTGTTATAGCCAAAGTGGAAAATACTGGCATCCCTGGGGATCTTAGGGGTGTGGATACAGTCCATAAAAAAACAGGAATATATGTGTCTGGGAATTGTCCTAAGACTGAATGTGATAGTTTACACCAGGTATATGACATGGCATAAGAAGTCATATCAAGCATACAATGAACTTTAGCAAATAGTTTAGCAAATAACGTCCAGTGCTTAATTAAAGGAACACTAAAGAGATTTTTTTTTTTAAATACCAAACATGTTATACTTACCTCCACTGTGCAGCTCGTTTTGCACAGAGTGGCCCCGAACCTGGTCTTCTGAGGTCCCTCGCCGGCTGTCTCGGCTCACCCCCGCAAGAACTTTCCCCCTTGATGCGAGCGCCCTCGCATGGTGGTATGTTCTTGCGGGTGCGCTCCCTCGATATAGCCGGCGGTAGTGGTGCAATTGATCACCGTTGATCCGTGATCCGAACGGGTCACCCCCTTCGGATCGGCACACTATGTGATCCGCGGATTGCCGCCACGGCCATAGCATTAGGAAAGGCCGTGGCTTCGGCCTAGCTCCGGAGCCGTGGCCATCTTGGTACACCCGGCGGCGGCCCTCCTCTCTGTTTACACCCACATAGGAGGAGGAGCCGGCACTCGTGGGACACACACCACTGTCTGAGGTCTGTATGTGGGACTGGGAGTCTGCACTGAGGGGTTACTTTCTGTACTACTGGGGTGGGGGTGTCTGTACCGATGGGGGTGTCTGCAACGAGGGGGGGGGGTCTGCACCGAGAGAGGACTATAGTTGGTGGGGGGGGGGGGTGACACCATTTTTTTTTGCACCGGGCGACACCAACCTTAGTAACCCCACTGCAGTGGGGGAGATATGGATATTACAGTGGGGGGGGGGGGAGATGTGGATATTACAGTGGGGGGGGATGTGGATATTACAGTGGGGGGAGGTGGATATTGCAGTGGAGGGGGGAACATGTGGATATTACAGTGGGGGAGAATTTTTTTTGCCGATCCGAAAAATTATCCGATCCATGACTCTGATCCGGGGAACGATCCGAAACGTGAGTTTTTTTATTCCGTTGCACCCCTAGCCGCTCACTGTATCACTTGGCCCCGCCCCCGTGCCATTGGATATGATTGACAGCAGCACGAGCCAATGAATGAGCCGAGAAGCTGACCGAGAAGCCAGCGCGTTCACGGTGCGGGACTTTCAAAGGGGTCAGGTAAGTAAACGGGGGCTCAGGGGGGGGGGGGGGAGTGGGTAATGCTTGGATGTTTTTTCACTTTAATGCATTTAATGCAAAAACATGTACCTTTACAACCCCTTTAAAACAAATTGTGATACCCAGATCTTACCTAATAAATATAAATACAGTCCATCTGCTGCACATATGGTTAATAAACACCACAGTGTGAAGGAGGAAAGGGGGTAGAAATTAGGGAAATGTAATAGGGGTAGCTGCAATGAAATCAAGGACATTCAGGGGTGTAACTGACACAACAATCATACAGTATATAGAACAAAACATATAAACTGTGCAGTTTTGCTGCAAAATAATTCTGGCTAACATTGCAATGACAAAGTGCAGAAATCGCATGTACTCTGTATGCCGGGAACATCTTCCTGCAAACCTACATCGACAATCATGCAGCTTGTTCTCTGATCACACTGTGGTCGTTTTACTTGTCACAGGAGGACCATGAACTAGATCATTTTACTCTGCCTCAGTTAAATTTATGCTTCAGAGAATAATCAATTTTACCTGAAAATGAGGACGCTCCCTGCTTTGAAGGAACAGCGCTGCAACTGACGTTCCCACCAGAAACAGGCGAGCCCTTTCAAATAATTAGCATTTCCAAATATTGAGTTAGTCAAGCATATCAACATCAGCATTTATATATTTTATTTATTTACTTTTATTATTCTCACATTTTTTTTGCATTTTTAATTGTATTTCATTTAGATGATACTGCTATTTGTTTTTTGCTTTGCACAGTGTGATATATTTGTGTTTTTTTTTTTTTATTATTTATTCTTGTGATTTTTATGTTGCTTTCTATATTACTGCTTTTTAATTATGTTTGGGTTAATATTCTTATTTTTTTTCTTGCTTGCGGTATTTATTTTTATTTTTTTATTCCGTGCCCTTTGATTAGTTTAGTCTCATGTTATTATTTACATATCTAATGTGTATAACCTTTTGCTTTGATATGCTGGTCCCACATGTTGCAAACTCTTCCTAATAATTCCCCTATTGTTCCCAGCTTTAGAAAGGGGCATACCTGGCCCCGAAAACCAGGCCAGGATTTACTCCCTTTGCCGCCCCAAGGCCGGGTCCTTCAATGCCGCCCAACCCAAAAAAAAACTGAAAGTCCCCCAAGCCGTGCCCATCATTGCCGCCTCACCATCATTACAGCCTTAACGTGTCCTCATTGCAGCCTCACCATCACTGCTGCCTTACTGTGCCCTCATTGCAGCCCCCCTCACCAACATTACATCCCCCCTCACCATCATTACATCCCCCCTCACCATCATTTCAGCCCCCCCTCACCATCATTGCAGCCCCCCTCACCATCATTGCAGCCCCCCTCACCATCATTGCAGCCCCCCTCATCATCATTGCAGCCCTCCTCACCATCATTGCAGCCTTAACGTGCCCTCATTGCAGCCTCACCATCACTGCTGCCTTACTGTGCCCTCATTGCAGCCCCACTCACCATTATTACAGCCCCCCCTCACCATCATTGCAGCCCCCCTCACCATCATTGCAGCCCCCTTCACCATCATTACAGCCCCCCTCACCATCATTGCAGCCCCCCTCACCATCATTGTAGCCCTCCTCACCATCATTGCAGCTTTAACGTGCCCTTATTGCAGCCTCACCATCACTGCTGCCTTACTGTGCCCTCATTGCAGCCCCCCGCATCATCATTGCAGCCCCCCTCACCATCATTGCAGCCCTCCTCACCATCATTGCAGCCTTAACGTGCCCTTATTGCAGCCTCACCATCACTGCTGCCTTACTGTGCCCTCATTGCAGCCCCCCTCATCATCATTGCACCCCCCCTCACCAACATTACAGCCCCCCTCACCATCATTGCAGCCTTACTGTGCCAAACAATGTAGCCTCACCAGTCAGTGTGTGCATTACGCACTTTGGGCATCTCCTGCTCCTGCTGTGTCAGGGAGCTCACTGTGAAAAGTTTGGGCGCGCTGTGAAAAAAGTCCCGCCCTCCTCCTAGACCAGCTTGTGTGATAGACAGAACACTGCCTCTATCACACAAGCTGGTCTAGGAGGAGGGCGGGACTTTTATTACAGCGCGCCCAAACTTTTCACAGTGAGCTCCGTGACACAGCAGTCTCTTGCTGTGTGTAACAACCGGCGCTGCCCCTGCAGCCACTGCTGCCCGAGGCCTGGTCTCGATGGCCTTGTTGGGAATCTGGCCCTGCCTGAAACGTATATCCACACCCCTTGCATCTGACGTCAACCGCTCCCACAGAACTGGACTCACTATTTGAACATCTGACCATGGTGTTCACTCCATACTTGCTCTGCAGTGTATTCCCCCTAGTGACAGCTGCTTCCTGGTGTCAACTATGCAACACTCTGGCTGCCCCAGGTACCACTCTGCACTACCCAGCTACTTTCACAGTGCGCCCTGCAATACACTCTTGGGTCCTCCTGGCGATGCTTAACCACTTGCCAACCGTGCTATAGCCAAATGATGGCTACAGAACAAACGGCTAGTTCTGGGAGGCCGCCATGTAACGGCCTCTCGTGATCATGCTTGACGCGTGGCCACTGCAGGGCGCGGGCGGCGTTCTCTGTGATCAATGTCTGGAGGACATTGCTGATCACAGATTCTGGTAAAGAGTCAATCAGTGGCTCTTTACCACATGATCAGCTGTGTCCAATAACAGTGATCATGGATGTAAATAGAAGCCGGTTATCGGCAATCCTTTCCTGATGCTGACAGCATGAGGAAGAGAGCTGCTTACCATCTTCTCTAAAAGGGACATATACACAGATTATCTGTGCAGGCTCAACAGTGCTGCCAAAAAGTGCCCACCAGTGTTACCAATCTGTGCCCACCAGTGCTGCCAATAAGTGCCCATCAGTGATGCCTATCAGTTCCCATCAATGCCACCTATCAGTGCCCACCAGTGCCGCCTCATCAGCGCAGTCTATCTGTGCCCATCAATGCCCATTGCTGCGCCTCATCAGTGCTGCCTTTCAGTGTTTATCAGCACAGCCTATCAGTGCCCATCGATGTCCTCTGTTAAGCAGAAAAGACAAAAACGATATACACTCTCTAGCGCCTACCTAGGAAGGTGTTACATCTATATAGAGGAATCAGGACCTTTTTCCTACTGCTAGTTAACCGTCTAGTGATATAAAGATCTATATAGAGGAATCAGGAGCTTCTTTTCCCAGCTGGTGACCCCTCTAGTGATAGATAAAGATCTATATAGAGGAATCTGGAGCTTTTTTCTCCAGCTGGTGACCCCTCTAGTGATAGATAAAGATCTATATAGAGGAATCTGGAGCTTTTTTCTCCAGCTGGTGATACCTCTGGTGATAACTAATGTAGCACTACCCCCGAAGGAGCTGCTGGATATTTTCGGGCGGCACGTTACCTCTATTTCCTCGCCGTCCAGGGTAATGAATGAGAGTAGAGAAAGTTCAATGTCCACACTTTACACTTCCATTTTTCTAAGATTTATTTGCTGAACTTGGTAAAGAAATAAAATAAGTGATTGAAGAGGTGGAAGGGTAATAGGTAAATAGGTTCAGGTGCGTAGTTTTTAATCAGGAAACACTCCTGCTTCCAGTGACACAGCTTTAGTCGCCACTCTAGCCAGAGTGGGTTTTGCGCACCCGGATAGGTTTCTCTCACTAGCCTAGCAGCTGGAATGGCGCACAAAATATGGTACCGTCTCTGCCACAGACCTTCCCACAGATGGAGACACTTTCGGTCCAAAATCCTTGTAGCACAGGATTCAGCACCCGGATCTCTCCAGACTAGCTTCTTGCAGAACTTAGAACTGACAGGCGATCACCATCAAGCCTTTCAGTAATGGTGCGTCCTTCGATGAAGTTCAAGGCCTCTCCCAAGATACCAGCCTCATGCTCGGGCCTCTCCAAGATAGGTCCTTCATCATGCGGCTTCCTCCCTCCAGGATGGACAGCACAGGATCACCCTTGAAAGCGTAGACCCAGTCTGCCTACTGGGCCTACTCAACAGATCACAACCCCGGACCAACGTGATCTGGAGCCAGGATTACGGGAACATGCACCCCCGGCCAGGAGGGACACACACGGGGTGGTGGGACGACGGACCCAGGATCGACAACCTCATTCCAATGACGTCTGTCCCTTAAAGGGTCACTAAAGGAAAAAAAATGTTATAGCTAAATAGCTTCCTTTACCTTACTGCAGTACTGGTTTCATGTCCTCATTGTTCGTTTTTGCTTTGAAGTTGCTGTAATTCTGCTGTGATGTCCACACTTCCTGGTTGCCTGTTTCCTTATAACCATGGTACTGGGAGATTTTCACGGTGGTCTAAGCTGTCATTACTGTGTGTCTAAAACTCCTCAGATTCATTTTAAAAACAAAACACTGCCCTGGATTTGTTGTTTTTGTTCTGTGAGTCTTCCTGACTCACCTCTCACCCGGAACTTCATGTATGTACCTTTAAAACCGAACGTGAAACTAGAGGCACATTATATGATAGATTAAATTCAATTTTTAATCATTTTTAAAAGGAATCAGTTAACTTTTATGTCTCTATACCCTGTAAACAGTCATTTCAGCAAAAAAAATGTTTTCCTTTAGTGACCCTTTAAGTACCCCTCCCAGCATGCACAGCGGGGCGACTAACCCCCACTGATTGGCTGCCGAGGGGTAACACCCAAATCACCTTGACCTACTACCCTTGGCCTGGAGTGATAACAACACCCCAGGCGAACAATAGTGGTCACTCACAGCACAGCTGGAACAGAGGCCAAATTTGCTCAAAATCATACATGTCTGAGTGAACTAAGACCTCTTTCACATTGAGGCGTGGAGCCGCGGTGACGGTATAGCCGCGCTATTTGTAGCGCGGCTATACCGTTGTATTTACCGCGATATTCGGGCGCTAGCGGTGAGGTTTTAACCCCCGCTAGCGGCCGAAAAAGGGTCAATACCGCGCTTTCCCATTGATTTCAATGGGAAGGCGCGGTATAGGAGCAGTAAAGATGCGGCTAGCAGGACTTTTGGAGCGCTCCTGCTAGCGCATCGCTTCAGTGTGAAAGCCTTCGGGCTTTCACATTGAACACTACAGGGCAGGTTTTTTCATGCGGTATAGCAGCACTATTTTTAGCGCTGTACCGCATGAAAAACGCCTTAATGTGAAAGGGTCCTAACTCTCAGACTTCCCCCTAAATTTAAAGCAGTGCCAGCCCAACAGGAGCAGGCCGCTACACTAAAGATCTGCAGTATGTATATACCAAGAGCGATTTGATGCTGGATATGAGGGATAACTTTCCTAATGGGGCCAGTGAGGAGATGTTATATTAACCACTTGCCGACCGCGCTATAGACAAAATACATTTACAGCGCGGTCAAGTTATTCTGGGAGGACGTCTCTGGGACGTCCTCCCAGAATCTTGCTCCCGCGCACCTCCTGGGGTGCGCTCCCGGAATCATCCGTGACCACCGGGTCTAGAAGACCTGGCACATCACGGATCGCGGTAAATTGCCGCTGATATCGGCCGTTTACCACGTGATCGCTCCGTCAAATGATGGAGCGATCACTTGTAAACAAACCAGCGTCATGTGATGACGCCGGTTCATCCCTCCCCTCTCTGTACCGATCGGTACAGTGTGAGAGGAGAGGGGGAGAGAGCGGAGGTAGCAGCAGTGCTGTGGGCTGGATCTGTGAAAATTGCAGTCACAGATCCAGCCAGCCATCCCTGTCCAATACTCTGCAATACTCTGCAATAGTGTGCAATACTCTGCAATACCCTGTGCAATACTCTGCAATACCCTGCAATACTCCGCAATACTCCAATACCCTGCAATACTCCGCAATACTCCAATACCCTGCAATACTCCGCAATACTCCAATACCCTGCAATACTCCGCAATACTCCAATACCCTGCAATACTCCGCAATACTCCAATACCCTGCAATACTCCAATACCATGCAATACTCCGCAATACCCTGCAATAATCCAATATATGGGACGGATGTTACTGGCGCAAATGGAAAAAATCTTATTCTATATTGAATGGTTTTCTGCAATCAGAATGGTGCAAGTCACTCAATGGTGGCTCGCCCAAAGTATAATTAATGTAATAAAAGGATTGCGCTACCCTGGTAGGTGACCTACATCTACCTAATCATGTGCGATATGCGAAATACTCCAATATCCTGTAATACGTTTCCCCCCTCCTGCCACCCTCCGGTGCTTTTACCGACTCACCGCTACGATCGAAGCCAGGATCATTTTTTAATTTTTATTATTTCAGGCTTCCCAGCCTAGAGGTGAGATGTGGGGTCTTATTGACCCCATATCTCACTGTAAAGAGGACCTGTCATGCTATATTCCTATTACAAGGGATGTTTATATTTCTTATAATAGGAATAAAAGTGATCAAAAAATTTGTTTTTGGGGGGAAAAGTGTCAAACTAAAATAAATAAAGTAAAATGAACAATAAATTATTATTATTATTTTTTTTTAAAGTGCCCCTGTCCCCGTGAGCTCGCATGCAGAAGCAAACTCATATGTAATTCCCACCGACATATGAAAACGGTGTTCAAGCTACACAGGTGAGGTATCGCTGCGAACGTTAGAGCGAGAGCAATAATTTTGGCCCTAGACCTCCTCTAACTAAAAACATGTAACCAATAAAAAAAATTAAAGAGTTGCCTATGGGGATTTTTAAGTAGCGAAGTTTGGCGCTATTCCACGAGCTTGTGCAATTTTTAAGGGTGACATGTTGGGCATCTATTTACTCGGCGTAACTTCATCTTTCATATTATGCATTGGGCTAACTTTAGTGTTTTGTTTTTTTTAACCACAAAACAGTTTTTGTTTAAAAAATGCGTTCGAAAAATTGCTGCGCAAATACCGTGCGAGATAAAAAAGTAATGACCGCCATTGTAATCTCTAGGGTCTTTGCTAAAAAAGCATATATAATGTTTTGGGGTTCTTTGTAATTGTCTAGCAAATAAATGATGATTTTTACATGTAGGAGAGAAATGTCAGAATTGGCCTGGGTGTTCCAGAACGCCTGAAGGTGCTCCCTGCATGTTGGGCCTCTCTATGTGGCCACGCTGTGTAAAAGTCTCACACATGTGAAGGTGCTCCCTGCATGTTGGGCCTCTGTATGTGGCCACGCTGTGTAAAAGTCTCACACATGTGGTATCGCCATACTCAGGAGGAATAGGAGAATGTGTTTTGGGGTGTAATTTGTGGCATGCATATGCTGTGTGTGAGAAATAACCTGCTAATATGAAAATTTTGTGGAAAAAAAATATAAGGAAAAAAAAAAAAATCTTGGTTTTGCAAAGAATTGTGGGAAAAAATGACATGCCTCTTTCTAAATACCTTGGAATGTCTTCGTTCCAAAAAGGGGTCATTTGGGGGGTATTTTTACTTTTCTGTCATGTTAGGGTCTCAAGAAATGAGATAGGTCGTCAGTACTTCAGGTGTGATCAATTTTCAGACATTGGCACCATAGCTTGTGGACTCTAACTTTCACAAAGACCAAATGATATTCACCAATTTGTACTTATTTTTACCAAAGATATATAGCAGTATAAAATTTGGTCAAAATATATGAAGAAAAAATACTAATTTTCAAAATTTTATACCAGAAACGAGAAAATATATATATTTTTTTGTTACAGAATTTTCAGTCTTTTTTATTTTATAGCGCAAAAAATAAAAAACCCAACGGTGATTAAATACCACCAAAAGAAAGCTCTATGGGCCAGATCCACAAAAACGGGCGTATATTTAGGCGGGCGTAGTGCATCTCATATGCGCTACGTCGCCGTAAATCAGAGTGGCTCCTACGGTATCCCCAAAGAACTTGCTCCCACATGTGCGCCGGCGTAACGTAAACCTGCCGGCGTAAGCCCGCGTAATTCAAAGTAGGCTTGGAGTGGGCGTGTTATATGGTAATCTGGTATGACCCCCGTAATTGACGCTTTTTATGAACGGCACATGCGCCGTCCGTGGACGTATCCCAGTGCGCATGCGCAAAATCACGTCGCAAATAGTCAATGCTTTCGACGTGAACGTAACTTACGCAAAGCCCTATTCGCGAACGATTTACGCAAACGACGGAAAATTTGACGCTGTCCTGACGTCCATACATTGCGTACACCTCATAGAGGCAGGGGTAACGTTACGCCGGGCGGACGTACGTTTGAGAATCGGCGTATCTAGCTAATTTGCATACTCTACGCGGAAATCAACGGAAGCGCCACCTAGCGGCCAGCGGAAATATGCACCTAAGATCCGACGGCGTACTAAGATGTACGTCAGTCGGATCAAGCCCACATTCAGGCGTATCTTGTTGTGTGGATACAAAACAAAGATACGACGGCGCATCGTAGAACTTACTCGGCGTATCAATAGATACGCCGCCGTAAGTTCTTTGTGGATCTGGCCCTATTTGTGTGAAAAAAAGACAAAAATTTCATATGGGTACAATGTTGTATGACTGAGTAATTGTCATTTAAATTGTGAGAGCGCCGAAAGCTGGAAATTGATCTGGTTAGGAAGGGGGTTTAAGTGCCCAGTGGTCAAGAGGTTAATTGTGGGTGTATGCTATAGGCTCCCTAAAATTAAGGCAGAGGAGAAGACCCATCCCTATTCACAGTTAGAAATGGCTGAAAGCTGGGCTAATAATATAAACATGGGGGACTTTAACTATCTTGATATTGATTGGGCAAAGGGAACAGCGCAGTCATCTAAGGCTCATTGGGCCAAATTCTCAAAAAAGCTGCCTAACTTAACTTTCAGCAGTTAAGTTACACTATATAATATATATTGCGCTGAATATTAACTAAGATAATGTGAAAACCAAATAATACGTGATTCAATATGTACACAAATCCACAAACAAAAAGAAAAGACAATTAGTCCAATTGTATGGATACACCAGTGTTTCTTCCGTGAACAACACCCTGTGTGATGATTGAGAGATGTGAGATCTAATCACACTATGTAGACATCTGTTTCATATGTGCAGCACTTCCTCCACACTGATACAGCTCATAGAAAAACAACAAGAGAAAAAGATCTTCATAGCGCAAATAGCATGAACAAATATGGGTAAATAATTTCTGATCAGGTCTCACTCACGAATCCGCCGAGTTTAAACAGCGTTTAAGGACAACCTAGCACCAATCCTTCAAATAAGCCGCTCAGCGTCTCTGATGCACTCTCCTCATTCGGATCTGCGATCCGTCCCGCTCGTAACTCCTCCCCCACGCGTTACGTCACTAGACACGTGACTTAGTAATGGGTAACTCATTACCCATTACTAAGTCACGTGTCTAGTGACGTAACGCGTGGGGGAGGAGTTACGAGCGGGACGGATCGCAGATCCAAATGAGGAGAGTGCATCAGAGACGCTGAGCGGCTTATTTGAAGGATTGGTGCTAGGTTGTCCTTAAACGCTGTTTAAACTCGGCGGATTCGTGAGTGAGACCTGATCAGAAATTATTTACCCATATTTGTTCATGCTATTTGCGCTATGAAGATCTTTTCTCTTGTTGTTTTTCTATGAGCTGTATCAGTGTGGAGGAAGTGCTGCACATATGAAACAGATGTCTACATAGTGTGATTAGATCTCACATCTCTCAATCATCACACAGGGTGTTGTTCACGGAAGAAACACTGGTGTATCCATACAATTGGACTAATTGTCTTTTCTTTTTGTTTGTGGATTTGTGTACATTAGTGTTGCTCACGAATATTCGCATTGCGAATATTCGACTCGAATATAGCATATTCGAGAAATCGCGCTATATTTCGAAATTCGCAGTGAATATTCGCAATTCCGAATATTCGATTTTTTACAATTTTTTTTTTGAATCAGATCACATCCTAGATATCTCCATCGACGTCTAAAAGCATTGCTGGTATCATTAGAGACCCTGGGCCGAGTAGCTGAAGCGTTCATTGAATTTTCCAGAAAGATCGCAATGCGATTATTCGGCAAACGCAATATCGCGCGATTATTTTCCTCGCCCCGATCTTCCGCATCAGAGCGATTTTTACAGTTTCATTTTTAAAACAGATCACATCCTAGTGATCTCCATAGACGTCTGAAAGCATTGCTGGTATGATTAGAGCCATTGGGCCGAGTAGCTGAAGCGATCATTTTATATTGCCGAATATTCGCAATGCGAATATTCGGCAATAGGAATATTGCGCGATTATTTGCTCCGCCCTTTTGCATCAGAGCCAATCAGAGTTCTCCTTCCACACTCGTCACAGGTTAGCAACCAATAGGAACCTGCCTGCATGGACATTATATAAGCTCACTCCCAGCACCATTTCATTGCAGATTCAGAAGCTTGCTATAGAGTGTGGAGGCTGTTTCTGTGTTCCTGGTTTCCTGGTTTCCTGTGTCTTTGTTCTTGATTGATTTAGATCATCACCAGCATTGCTATTTAGTGATTCCAGTGGATCTTTTCCAGTATATCAACTGCTTTTTTCAAAGCAATAGACCCAAGAGCTTTTTTCAAAGCTACGTTTTGTGCTGTTTTGTGCTGTTTTTTTCATTTGTGTTACTGTTTGATCCTGCAATCCTCCCTGTTCAGTTATATTTGCAAGAGATTTCAGAACACATATTGATCTGAGCTTTATAAAAGAGCTTTTCTAAAAGCTAAGTTTTGTTCATCTTGTGTTACTGTCAGATCTTGCAGGTTCACTGTTCAGTGATATTTGATAGGCATCTCAGTTCAAATTTTGTTTAGTTTTCCCTAAAGAGCTTTTATAAAAGCTAAGTTTTGTGTTCAGTTTAGTTAAATTTTGTGTAGTAAGTGTACACACTGTTAGTGTACATTTATTTCATCTAGCTTAGCTTAGTGTGTGTTTAGTGTCTGTGTTTTGTGTTTAAAAAAAAAAAAAAAAAAAAAAGTTAGTGTTTGTTTAGTGCTTTTTTTTTTTTTCTTTAATTTTGTAGTCCTTGTCTGGTGTACTACTTTTCTTATAGTTTAGTAGCTGTCTGTGTACGTCTTTGTCTGCGTGCCTGTCTTGTAAAAAAAACACAAAAACACATTTTGTTCACATTTTCCCCCCCAATAAAGTTTAACCCCCCCACACACATATCAGCAATTATGAGCGGCATCCGTGGCCGTGGCAGTAGGGGTAGGGGAGTTACTCCCAGTGCTGGATCGCTGCCAGCACGGGGTACCTCTCGTGCCCCTACTAGTGGTAGAGGATCGGGTGCAAGGGGAGTACGCCTGATCCGGGAGTTCTTCCCATCGGGCAGCCGCCCGATATTGCCATCTCAGGCTCAAGTAGTGGTGGACTACATGGGGCACAGCAGTGCCACTGAGTCGTCGGTCCCGACTCACAGTAGTACCACCATTACACCGTTGCCTGTACTACCCCCCCCCAGCCCCCAAGAGTCCAGCATCTTACTGTTCGACAGCGACAGTGATAGGGATCTCTTGGGGGAGGCCATGCATCAGGCAGACCTCCAGCTCTGTCCTGATGGTCAGGACCTTTTTGAAGGGATGGATGAGGAGGATGGGATACCTGCTGGCAGTATCCCAGAGACATCCCTTCAAACTGGTGCTGCTGTTTTGGTGCAGGAAACAGCAGCACCTAGTCAGACCCAGGCGTGGGTGAGGGGACAGCGGAGCCAGGCTAGAGGCTCCATGTCACGTGGTTCCCTCAGACCAACACATCTCAGCCCTTGGTCTGACATCTCTGGGGGCGAAGAGGGTGACCCATCATGGTTGCCATCTGACGCGTCGGCTCACTACGTCAGTGACGACGGGGAAGGTAGGCACCCTGGTGAAACGGTGCGCCAGGTCACCACCAGGGAGACCATCGTCAGGGTCTCCACTGGTGATGGCAGCAGGAGGTGTCAGGAGGAGGAGCAGCAGCAGCAGCAGCAGCAGCAGGCAGCTCCACCTGTGCGCACCGAATCCCAGCAGGTGCAAGTAAGCGTCACCCCATCTGACAGGAGGGCGGTGCTGAAGTCACCTGTCTGGAATTTCTTTACCCTGGTGGCAGACAACCCTACCGTGGCCATCTGCCGGATTTGTAAAGTGAGGGTGAAGAGAGGGAAGTGTTTGGCTCGGGTGGGTACCACAGCCCTGAACCAGCACCTCAGGATAAACCACTGGGCGTTGTATGAGGAGATGAAGCGTGGTGGTGGTAGCAGCGCCACCACCACAAGTGAGCAGGGTACAGCAGCCCCTGCCACATCTTCATCTGTTTCCAGCAGGTCATGCCCCCCCGCTCCCTCTAGTAGAGGTACTGGTACCGGCAGCCAGACCTCTACTTCCACAGCACCCTCCACGTCTGTGTCCCGCACTGCCGTCCGGCGCCAGGCGTCGATTTCAGACGCCTTTGACCGCACCACTCCCTTCCCCCCTGGAGACCGACGTGTGCGTTCCCTCAATGGGCTCCTGGCAAGGGTTATTGCCCAACATCTGCTGCCCTTCAACATAGTTGACAGCAACCCCTTCAGGCAGATGTTGGAGCAGGCCCAACCCCAATGGCGTGTCCCCAGCCGCCATTTCTTTGCCAGGACTGGTGTCCCTGCCCTACACCAGCACATTGTTCAGAATGTAACCCTGTCGCTGGATCACGCTGTCAGCGACAGGGTTCATCTGACAATGGATGGCTGGACCAGCAGGCATGGGCAGGGACGCTACATCAGCTTCACGGCCCATTGGGTTTCCCTCCGAGGCGTCGGTGAGGGATCGTCGGCAACCGATCTTGTGGTGCCGCCCCGGGGTGTCCAGGGGAGAACTGCTGGTCTCCCTCAAGCCACTGTCTCCGCAGCTGCTGAGCCTCCCAGCAAGCGCCCCCGTAGCTACTCAAGTGTGGGGCACGTGCGCTGTCAGGCCGTGCTCCAGCTTGTTAGTTTAGGGGACCGGAGACACACTGCAGAAGAAGTGCTGAAAGCACTTCAAGCTCAGGTCCAGAAGTGGCTGACACCCCGAAGGCTCCAGCCAGGTATGGTTGTCTGCGATAACGGCAGCAACCTACTCGCCGCCCTCCATGCTGGCAGTCTGACGCACGTGCCCTGTCTGGCACATGTCCTCAACCTGGTGGTGCAGAAGTTCCTGCGCACTTATCCAGGGTTGAGTGACATTGTGGCAAAGGCGCGTAGGATTGCCAGCCACTTCAGGCGCTCCCCAACCGCTACCGCGTCCCTGTCCAAATTGCAGCGGAAGTACAATCTGCCCCTTCACAGGCTGATTGTGGACAGTGTGACGCGGTGGAACTCCACCCTCCACATGCTGAAGAGGTTGTGGGAGCAGCAAAGGGCGGTGAGGGAGTACCTGATGGAACTAGGCACTCAGAGGGCTTCACCACAACTCCCTTTCATCGCCTGTGCGGAGTGGGGGCAGATAAACCAGGTCTGCCAAGTGTTGTCCTCCTTCGAGCAGGCGACCAAGATGGTCAGCAGTGAGCAAATTGGCCTCAATAGCGTGCTGCCAATACTGTTCATGCTGGAGAGGACACTAGATCGCCTGCTCGAGGCTGGGGAGAGTGCCTTGGTGGAGCAGGAGGAGTCAGCAATGCTCCACCGAGACCAGGGCCAGGACCAGGAGGAGGAGGAGGAGGAGGAGGATGATGATGAAGAGGAGGAGGAGGTGGTTGCTGGTGTCGTCCCGGAGTCAGGGCCTGGTCAGGAGGGAGAGCCGGTGTTGGGGGCACCGATAGTCCGGGGGTTGGGCATGTCTGAGTTTGACCAGCAGCGCCTCAGGGAAGAAGAGTCGCACCTCATTCACCTGGCCAGCATTGAGGAGTCACAGCGGGCTGTGCTCTTCCCCATGGCTGCCCACATGCTCAGATGCCTCAGGAGGGACCCCCGGGTTAAGACCATCAAGACGAGGGATGATTTCTGGATGGCCACCCTTTTGGATCCCAGGTGCAAGGGGAAACTGGAGCAGTTCATCCCAGCCAGCCGGAGGCAGCACCGGATGGAGGAACTGCAGGCAGCCATTGTCAGACGGTTGGAGCAGGCAACTCCCCGGCCTCCAGTTGTCCCCCCTCATCTCACCCAGCAGGTGGCTGCACCCAGCTGCAGCCGAGCAGGGGACCTAATGGAAGAGATGAGGATGTTCTTCCAAACCGAGCGACCCAGTACCACCACCAGCAGCAGCAGCAGCAGTCACCACCAGCGGCTGGCCCACATGGTGGCAGACTACATGGCGTCCGTCGGTGCTTCTGACAGTATGAGCACCGACGACCCCATGGAGTACTGGGTTGCCAGATTGGACACCTGCCGCGAGCTCGCTCAGTATGCGCTGGAGTTATTGTCTTGCCCCCCCTCCAGCGTACTATCTGAGCGGACATTCAGCGCGGCAGGTGGGGTGGTCACGGACAAGAGGACCCGTCTGTCCACAGAGTCCGTGGACAGACTCACATTCATAAAGATGAATGAGTCCTGGATCGGCGGTGACTTTCTGGCACCCGTCGTCGGTTCAGGGCGCTGAAGGGTCCCTTGCCATGCATTCCCTGATGAAGCCCCGGACCTGATGTATTTACAGTGCTGAATATAACTATTTCAACATCAGAGAAAATCAATGTTAATATTTGGTACAGTAGGCTTTCTTTGCAATTACAGCGGTCAAAAATTTCTTGTAGTTTTACACCAGCTTTGCACACACTGGAGGAGGGATTTTGGCCCACTCCTCCACACAGATCTTCTCTACATCAGTCATGTTTCTGGGCTATCGCTGAGAAACACGGAGTTTGAGCTCCCTCCAAAGATTCTCTATTGGGTTTAGGTCTGGAGACTGGCTAGGCCACGCCAGAACCTTGATATGCTCCTTACAGAGCCAATCCTTGGTTATCCTGGCTGTGTGCTTTGGGTCATTCTCATGTTGGAAGACCCAGCCTCGACCCATCTTCAAAGCTCTAACTCAGGGAAGGAGGTTGTTGCCCAAAATCTTGCAATACATGGCCCCGGTCATCCTCTCCTTAATACAGTGCAGTCACCCTGTCCCATGTGCAGAAAAACACCACCAAAGCATGATGCTACCACCCCCATGCTTCACATTAGGGATGGCGTTCTTGGCATGGTACTCATCATTATTCTTCCTCCGAACACGGTTAGTGAAATTATGATCAAAAAATTATATTATAGTCTCATCTGACCACATGATTTTCTCCCATGACTCCTTTGGATCAGTCAAGACAATTATGTCAGCAGTTATTTCACACCCTATATACTCTTATTAAGACTGCTGTACATCATGGCAACTCCTGCCCATGTGATATGACTCTGTATCAACTACTACTGTTAATACTACTACTGATGCTTCTGCTGCTGCTGCCGCCCAGTCAATACACCTATGTCAGCAGTTATTTCACACTCTATATACTCTTATTAAGACTGCTGTACATCATGGCAACTCCTGCCCATGTGATATGACTCTGTATCAACTACTACTGTTAATACTACTACTGCTGCTTCTGCTGCTGCTGCCGCCCAGTCAATACACCTATGTCAGCAGTTATTTCACACTCTATATACTCTTATTAAGACTGCTGTACATCATGGCAACTCCTGCCCATGTGATATGACTCTGTATCAACTACTACTGTTAATACTACTACTGCTGCTTCTGCTGCTGCTGCTGCCGCCCAGTCAATACACCTATGTCAGCAGTTATTTCACACTCTATATACTCTTATTAAGACTGCTGTACATCATGGCAACTCCTGCCCATGTGATATGACTCTGTATCAACTACTACTGTTAATACTACTACTGATGCTTCTGCTGCTGCTGCCGCCCAGTCAATACACCTATGTCAGCAGTTATTTCACACTCTATATACTCTTATTAAGACTGCTGTACATCATGGCAACTCCTGCCCATGTGATATGACTCTGTATCAACTACTACTGTTAATACTACTACTGCTGCTTCTGCTGCTGCTGCCGCCCAGTCAATACACCTATGTCAGCAGTTATTTCACACTCTATATACTCTTATTAAGACTGCTGTACATCATGGCAACTCCTGCCCATGTGATATGACTCTGTATCAACTACTACTGTTAATACTACTACTGATGCTTCTGCTGCTGCTGCCGCCCAGTCAATACACCTATGTCAGCAGTTATTTCACACTCTATATACTCTTATTAAGACTGCTGTACATCATGGCAACTCCTGCCCATGTGATATGACTCTGTATCAACTACTACTGTTAATACTACTACTGATGCTTCTGCTGCTGCTGCCGCCCAGTCAATACACCTATGTCAGCAGTTATTTCACACTCTATATACTCTTATTAAGACTGCTGTACATCATGGCAACTCCTGCCCATGTGATATGACTCTGTATCAACTACTACTGTTAATACTACTACTGCTGCTTCTGCTGCTGCTGCTGCCGCCCAGTCAATACACCTATGTCAGCAGTTATTTCACACTCTATATACTCTTATTAAGACTGCTGTACATCATGGCAACTCCTGCCCATGTGATATGACTCTGTATCAACTACTACTGTTAATACTACTACTGATGCTTCTGCTGCTGCTGCCGCCCAGTCAATACACCTATGTCAGCAGTTATTTCACACTCTATATACTCTTATTAAGACTGCTGTACATCATGGCAACTCCTGCCCATGTGATATGACTCTGTATCAACTACTACTGTTAATACTACTACTGCTGCTTCTGCTGTTGCTGCTGCCGCCCAGTCAATACACCTATGTCAGCAGTTGTTTCACACTCTATATACTCTTATTCCTACTGCTGTTCATCATGGCAACTCCTGCCCAAGTGATATGACTCTGTATCAACTACTACTGCTAATACTACTACTGCTGCTGCTGCTGCTGCTGCTGCTCAGTCAAGACAACTATGTCAAAAGTAATTTCCCACTCTATATACTCCTATTACCACTGCTGTTCATCATGGCACCTCCTGCCCAAGTGATATGACTCTGTATCTACTACTACTACTACTACTGCTGCTGCTGCTGCTCTGTCAAGACACCTATGTAAAAAGTTAATTCCCACTCTATATATACTCCTATTACCACTGCTGTTCACTGATACCACTGATAGTTAATTTATCCCTTAACTACCCCCATTTGTGAGGGTCGGGGTTTTCCTTTAAAGTCCCATGCAAATCAATGGAAAATGTATGTTCCCACATAACTTCTGTACGCCTGGAGATATTTCAATAATACCCGCTATACATATTACTTATATGCCAAATAAAAATATATAACAGTTAAATTAACCCTTACCAACACCCTTATATAAAAGATGGGTATATTTATATTACTATGATTTTCCTCCCCAAAAGGTTAAGATAGGAAGACCGGGCAACGCCGGGTATTCAGCTAGTAATAGTATAAAATGTTTTCGGTTATTATTAAGCTAGATGTGTTGATGTTGATGTTGATGTGTTAGATGTGAAGTTAGATGTGAAGTTAGATGTGTTTAAAAAACTAACAATTTCAATAAGAAATGAAACCTTTGCAAAATATAACATTTTTTATTAAAAAAAAAAAAAAAAAAATTAGGACATTAACTTCTGAAGCTCTGTCACCTCATCCATGTTTTTCGCCAGTTGTTGCACCAGTTGTTGATTTTGGCGCATCAAAAACAGTATCTGCTGCTCATTTGCCATTACTCTCTTCGTGAGGTTTTTCATGGCAGCTTGCTTCACCTCTAGCTTTTTTAGAACTGTTAGGATATAAGAAAAAAACATTTGGATTTCAAAGACCGTTACGAAAGATTATTTTCAGCCATAAAAATAATAAAGTCTGACTTAAGAGACTCTATGAAAGAGGATCTGGCAGAGGCAATTCTCTTCCTTAGAACTCTACATTGCATTTATTTGCATTTGCTAAGCCTAGAACTACATTTCAAGATTAATATAAACCATTTCTAGGTTTTTCATATTTTTTTTTTTGGGTTCATTATAGATAAGCTTTGTTTTGGTTCTAAAACAGCCAAATAATGTGGTCTGTATTTTTGAACTGTTAAAGATCATGTTCCTGATGTTTAAGCCTGCTGCTACTATCCAGTCACTTGATTGTTTTCATTGTGTTTGTCTTTTGCTTAAACTGTGCAATACAGTAGACTGTTGGCTTCCCAGCCAGTAGTCCTGTGGTAGTTTGCGTTTCTTTCCCTCAAGGAATCTATAAAATACATTTGCATATTAATACAGAGGAGTCGGAGTCGGGGAGTCGGGGAGTCGGAGTCTGAAGTACATAAAACTGAGGAGTCGGAGTCGAAAAATTTATCTACCGACTCCACAGCCCTGCTTTAAATGCTGTCCATTTTTAGAGCTACATTTTATTGTTGAAATTTTATTAATATATGTGCACATATTTACCCTCCTGATTGACGGTATAATTAACCGTCTCATCCTGCTCCTCTTCCTCGTCACCCACTACTCCACCAGAAGTTTCGGGGGGGGGGTGCAGCTCCTCCTCTTGCTCCTCCACAGGAACTGGGGGTGGTGATGTGGATGGCCCTGGCTGCTCCTCCTCATCCCTCTCCTCCTCTTCCACATCCTCCTCCTGCTCCTCCTCTGCGGCCTGTCGCCTTGTGCGCTTGGGGCGCACAGTTGGTAGCGGAGCTCCTATAATAACACAATGTTCATATATTATAAAAATGTTTTCTAATGACGTATGCAAATTCTGTGTACTCTACTGTATTGTATATGAATACAAATTAATTTATATAGACAGTTAACCAATGGGACAATGTTATATTAAAGGGTCTTGTGGGCACTACAGGGGACTGAGCGTGAGCTGGGCTGCCACCATGGTAAAATGAGCTGTTTTTGTCTCCTTTGTTTTGTTCAGACGATCTCATGTTAAAAAAAAGTACTTGATGGAGTACACAGGATTACTATAACAACCCCACGCCTAACACAGGAATTTAGTGGGAATCTATATATATAAAACTCAACGTGTGTGTGCATGTATGTATGTATGTTCCACCATCACGTCCAAACGGCTAAAGATATTTACATGAAACTTGGCACACAGGTTACTTATATGTCAGCCACAAATATAGGATTGGTGGTTTAACCCATACCCACCCCCATTTGCCTTGGTCAGGGTTTTTCTTTAAAGTCCCATTCAACTCTATGGGAAATACATGTTATTTCATAACAGCTGTAGATATTTCGATAACACTTGGTCACATGTTATCTATACGTCCACTTAAAGTATAGGATCGTTAATTTATCCCTTAACTAACCCCATTGGTGAGGGTCGGGCTTTTTGTTTAAAGTCCCATGCAAAGCAATGGGAAAAGTATGTTCCCACATAACTTCTGTGTTCCTGTCTGCTGTCCCATGTTTTTTTCCAACAGTACTATGAATACCTTGGCTGGTGGTGATATATGTTACAACAACATGGCGTCTTGGTTAACAACATCTGACCTTACATTAATTACATATGACCTTCCATAACTGTCCCCAAGGGACCCGGGCTGGCTCAACGCGATTGCCACTGCGCTGACAAGCCATTCACCTCTGCAGCTAGGGGTTCGGATCCCGCTCTCGGCTACATGTGAATTGAGTTTGGTGGTCTCAGCTCGGCCCCCGGTGGGTGTGCTATGCGAGGTAAGCCTGCGCTTAGTATGCCCACCTCCCTCCCACAAAAACCACCACACTTACACACGCACTCGCAATTGGGTTAACATGCACGCACTCTGACCATGCGGTCTCTAAAAAGAGAGGCGAAGGACTAACGGGGCTGGTTGAGCGGGCAAATCCTCTCACTCCCTTATAGGGAGTCCCTCTGCCCCGTGGGGCTTCGAAGCGGAGCAGGTAGGACGGTCTGTGTGGGAGGACCCCCTCACACCCGCCATTGCCACCCGGGGCATGGAGAAAGGTGGCAGATTACCTCTGGGGGAGGCCTGCCTACTCCCAACTCCTGCAGTCCGGCTCCTCTCTCGAGTACACGCACAAAATACACTTTAGGGAAAAAAAAACATAACTGTGACCAATAACTTACCAGGATGATATTTATTCCGGATACGCCTGACCCGGTTCATCTGGCGCCTCTTCAGGTCGGACCACTTTTTGAGGATCGCCATGCGAGTGTGTTCTTCGCCTAGTTCCTCAATCAGGGAGCTTATAACTCCCTGTTTTTCTTGCTGCCTCCGCAGCTCATCGTATCCTGTTTCCAGGAACTTCTGCAAGATGAAGAACAAAGTATATTGTAATACTTTTGTTGACAGCCTTATGGATATATGACATAAATGTATGCTATTCAACAATTGGAAGCATTCTCGCCTTATTAATCAATGACAGGGGTAACATGACAGATTTTATATACTGCCATTTCCGTCGCCACCTTTTTTACATAAATATAGCAGCCATTATCATTTGCATAATTATGAATATATACTAACTTTTAAACTAGACTAAAATGCAGTTGAAGATAATGAAATAACAGTGGTCAAAATACTTACACAAATCAGCAACTTTTCCTCAGATACAGTGAAATTACTTCCAACCATCTTGCTCTGCGATTGCGTTGCGATCATAAAGTTGGAAACTGGCAAGGGTCCAGGAAATGGTCGCGTGTTGTTCGCGTGTTGATTGCGCTGCTTGGACCGAGATGGGTCCATATGGCTTCGGCTGTATGGACCACAGTAACTCTTTTCCCTGTCAGGAGCCTAACGCCCCGGGGGGTCAGAGACGGGACCTTTTCGGAGGACCACTGACGTATGCAACCGTCGCAGTTTTTTGTGATGTCACTCTTTAGGTGTGTGCAAATTTTTCCTTGCACCGGGTGGAGTTTTTGGGTTGTGTTTTGCACGCCACAGGCTTTTCAACAGAAAATAACCAGCTGGAGGCAGAATGGTTGCAAAACACTACGGGTTTGTTACCTAACTCTGGGTTTCAAGACCAGTCCACCTCCAGCTGTTGCAAAACTACTACTCCCATCAGCCACGGTCTTTCAGTGCATGCTAAGAATTTTACTTTTGCTGCATCTAGGGTGCCACAGTTTAGAGACCCGTGCATAAAGGCCTGAAAAATGTGGGCCTGCAGAACTTACAATACTAGAAGTGCCAGCATTCCCAGGCATGCTGGAAGTTGTAGTTCTGCAACATCTAAAGGGCAATATGTATTCGAACGTCCTTGGGCCTTGAGGACACTGAAGTCAGGACGTTCGCATACGTCCTATGTCCAAAAAAATTTTAAATTCATTATGCTAAATAACAAGGAAAAGTGCCTAAATACACATTTGCCAACCAGGGTGTCTGCAGCTGTCCAGGCATGCTGGGACTTGTAGTTTTGTAAAAGCAGGAGACACATTTTTGGTTAAATACTAATATCTGATCATATATACTAACTTTTAAACTAGACTTAAATGCAGTTGAAGATGATGAAATAACAGTGGTCAAAATACTTACACAAATCAGCAACTTTTCCTCAGACTTTGAGAAATTGCTTCCCACCATGTTGCTGTAATATTGGGAAACTGGCAAGGCTCCAGGAAATGGTCGCGTGTTGTTCGCGCAATTGCGCATGCGCGATCGAAAAATCGCAATCGCAATATGTATTTTGGTTAAAATATCATACATATTCGATTTCAGAGTGCTGCTACAGCAGTTTTCGAAATATCTGCAATAAATTTCGCATTCGCATGTTGCGATATTTCGATAAAATATCAGGAATATTCTGAGCCAATCAGAGCGCTCCTCCAGCATATCTCGAAATTGCGCAATAAATATCGCATTCGCATGTTGCGATATTTCGATAAAATATCACGAATATTCTGAGCCAATCAGAGCGCTCCTCCAGCATATCTCGAAATTGCGCAATAAATATCGCATTCGCATGTTGCGATATTTCGATAAAATATCACGAATATTCTGAGCCAATCAGAGCGCTCCTCCAGCATATCTCGAAATTGCGCAATAAATATCGCATTCGCATGTTGCGATATTTCGATAAAATATCACGAATATTCTAAGCCAATCAGAGCGCTCCTACCGCAGTTATTAAAAAATCGCAATTATTTTCGCATTCGCAATAGCGAAAAATCGCATTCAATTAATTTCGATAAAATATCACGAATATTCGAATTTAGCGAATATATCTCGAATATTCGAATATATATTCGAGATATATCGCGAAATCGAATATGGCATATTCTGCTCAACACTAGTGTACATATTGAATCACGTATTATTTGGTTTTCACATTATCTTAGTTAATATTCAGCGCAATATATATTATATAATTTTTGCACTATTTTGTTTGACATACATCACCTTATTGCTGCGTTTATTATTTGGTAATTTTGTTAATGACATTTTTTTAAATATTTAATTAGCGCTGTAGTACCATTTTTATAGTTAAGTTACACTGACTTAAAATTTCTACCTAAGTGCCCGATCTTCAAAGCACTTACCTAGAAATTTCAGGCCGTGTAACTTAAGTGCCGCCGTCGTAAGGCGGTCCTCCTCTCCTGGGGGCGTTTAAAATTTAAATGAGGCGCGCTCCCACGCCGGCCGTACTGCGCATGCGTGTGACGTAATTTTTCCGACGTGCAGCGCGCGAACGTAATTAACGCCGGGCGGCTTTGAGAATTTCGACGGGACACTAAAGTTGCGACGGGTGAAAAAAAAAAGACGCGCCGGGAAAACAAATAATTATAAAAAAAAATGACAGCGTCGCTCAGCATGCATTCCTGAGAGGGAGAACTCCATGCCAATTTTCAAAGAAAAAACCGGCATGGGTTCCCCCCCCCAGGAGCATACCAGGCCCTTAGGTCTGGTATGGGTTGTAAGGAGATCCCCCAAGCCGAAAAATCGACGTAGGGGGTCCCCCTACAATCCATAGCAGACCCGTATCCAAAGCACGCTACCCGGCCGGTCAGGAAGGGAGTGGGGACGAGCGAGCGCCCCCCTCCTGAGCCGTGCCAGGCCGCATGCCCTCAACATGGGGGGGTTGGGTGCTCTGGGGCAGGGGGGGCGCACTGCGGGCCCCCCCACCCCAGAGCACCCTGTCCCCATGTTGATGAGGACAGGACCTCTTCCCGACAACCCTTGCCGTTGGTTGTCGGGGTATGCGGGCGGGGGCTTATCAGAATCTGGGAGTCCCCTCAAATAAGGGGGCCCCCAGATACCGGCCCCCACCCTAAGTGAATGGATATGGGGTACATCGTACCCCTACCCATTCACCTGGAGGCAAAAAGTAAAAGTTAGTAAACACACAACACAAGGGTTTTTAAAATAATTTATTATTCTGCTCCGGATGCCCCCCCCTGTCTTCTTTATTAGCTCTATTACCAGGGGGGGCTTCTTCTTCCACTCTCCGGGGGTCTTCTTCCACTCTCCGGGGGGGGTTTCTTCTTCCGCTCTCCGGGGGGGGGCTTCTCCGCTCTCCGGGGGGGGGCTTCTCCGGACTCCGGGGGGCTTCTTCCATCTTCTCCCCTCTTCCGCTGTTGACTCGGCGAACCCCGGTTCTTCTGCAGATGTCCGGTGCCTTCTTCTTCAGCGCTGGCTGCCTGCTTTCTTCGTGTGTTAGCTCAATTACTAGCAGGCAGCCATCGCAGTCTTCTGTGACGTCACCTTCTTCTCTTCTGTTCTTCTCCCCTCTTCCGATGTTGCCTCGTCGCCTCTTGTCACTGTAATGATGGAAGCGCGCCTTGCATCCCATTTATATAGGCATCACCGTCCCATCATGCTCCGGTAGGTACCCACGTGGTGGGTGCACGTGGGTAGGCACCCACCACGTGGGTACCTGCCGGAGCATGATGGGACGGTGATGCCTATATAAATGGGATGCAAGGCGCGCTTCCATCATTGCAGTGAGAAGAGGTGATGTGTCAACATCGGAAGAGGGGAGAAGAACAGAAGAGAAGAAGGTGACGTCACAGAAGACCGCGATGGCTGCCTGCTAGTAATTGAGCTAACACACGAAGATAGCAGGCAGCCAGCGCTGAAGAAGGCACCGGACATCTGCAGAAGAACCGGGGTTCGCCGAGTCAACAGCGGAAGAGGGGAGAAGATGGAAGAAGACCCCCGGAGAGCAGAGAAGCCCCCCCCCGGAGAGCGGAAGAAGAAACCCCCCCCGGAGAGTGGAAGAAGACCCCCGGAGAGTGGAAGAAGAAGCCCCCCCTGGTAATAGAGCTAATAAAGAAGACAGGGGGGGCATCCGGAGCAGAATAATAAATTATTTTAAAATGCCTTGTGTTGTGTGTTTACTAACTTTTACTTGAGGGGACTCCCAGATTCCGATAAGCCCCCGCCCGCAGACCCCGACAACCAACGGCAAGGGTTGTCGGGAAGAGGTCCTGTCCTCATCAACATGGGGACAGGGTGCTCTGGGGTGGGGGGGCCCGCAGTGCGCCCCCCTGCCCCAGAGCACCCAACCCCCCCATGTTGAGGGCATGCGGCCTGGCACGGCTCAGGAGGGGGGGGGGGGGCGCTCGCTCGTCCCCACTCCCTTCCTGACCGGCCGGGTAGCGTGCTTTGGATACGGGTCTGGTATGGATTGTAGGGGGACCCCCTACGTCGATTTTTCGGCGTAGGGGGGGTCTCCTTACAACCCATACCAGACCTAAGGGCCTGGTATGCTCCTGGGGGGGGAACCCATGCCGGTTTTGAATTTAAAAATTGCCGTGGAGTTCTCCCTCAGGAATGCATACCAAATGCCGTCGCTTGAATGGGCCTTTACAAGGTGTGACTAACTTTCCACATTGTAAAACCAGCCCTAGTTTTGCGCAGGCAAATTCGGAACTTACGCAGAAATCACAATGATGAAATGCTTTGAAAATCTGCTTAAGTCCTCATTTGCATACGCAAAGCTGCATTTCAATGAGAAATGCCCCCAGTGGCGGATGCGGTACTGCATCCTAAGATCTGACCGTGTAAGTGTCTTACACATGTCAGATTTTCTGCCTAACTTTGGAAAAAGCCTTTTGAGAATCGTTTCCAAAGTTAGGCACAGACTGAACAGCAGTTAAGTCTGCGTATCTCTTTTGAGAATCAGGCCCATAGGGCCAAATTCTCAAAAACTCTGCGTAACTTAAATTTCAGCAGTTAAGTTACACTGACTTAAAATTTCTACCTAAGTGCCTGATCGTCAAAGCACTTAGGTAGAAATTACACGCTGTGTAACTTAAGTGCCGCCGTCGTAAGGCGGTCCTCCTCTCCTGGGGGCGTTTAAAATTTAAATGAGGCGCGCTCCCGCGCCGGCCGTACTGCGCATGCGTGTGACGTCATTTTCCCGACGTGCAGCGCGCGAACGTAATTAACGCCGGTCGGCTTTGAGAATTTCGACGGGACACTAAAGTTGCGACGGGTGAAAAAAAAAGACGCGCCGGGAAAACAAATAATTCTAAAAAAAAATGACAGCGTCGCTCAGCATGCATTCCTGAGAGGGAGAACTCCATGCCAATTTTCAAAGAAAAAAACGGCATGGGTTCCCCCCCCAGGAGCATACCAGGCCCTTAGGTCTGGTATGGGTTGTAAGGAGACCCCCCCACGCCGAAAAATTGACGTAGGGGGTCCCCCTACAATCCATACCAGACCCGTATCCAAAGCACGCTACCCGGCCGGCCAGGAATGGGAGTGGGGACGAGCGAGCGCCCCCCCCCCCCTCCTGAGCCGTGCCAGGCCGCATGCCCTCAACATGGGGGGGTTGGGTGCTCTGGGGCAGGGGGGCGCACTGCGGGCCCCCCCACCCCAGAGCACCCTGTCCCCATGTCGATGAGGACAGGACCTCTTCCCGACAACCCTTGCCATTGGTTGTCGGGGTCTGCGGGCGGAGGCTTATCGGAATCTGGGAGTCCCCTCAAATAAGGGGGCCCCCAGATACCGGCCCCCCACCCTAAGTGAATGGATATGGGGTACATCGTACCCCTATCCATTCACCTGTAGGCAAAAAGTAAAATGTAGTAAACACACAACACAAGGCTTTTTAAAATATTTTATTATTCTGCTCCGGAGGCACCCCCCTGTCTTCGTTATTAGCTCAATTACCAGGGGGGGCTTCTTCTTCCGCTCTCCGGGGGTCTTCTCCGCTCTCCGGGGGTCTTCTCCGCTCTCCGGGGGGGCTTCTCCGGACTCCGGGGGGCTTCTTCCATCTTCTCCCCTCTTCCGCTCTTGACTCGGCGAACCCCGGTTCTTCTGCAGCTCTCCGGTGCCTTCTTCTTCAGCGCTGGCTGCCTGCTATGTTTGTGTGTTAGCTCGATTTCAAACAGGCAGCCGGCGCGGTCTTCTGTGACGCCAGGGTCTTCTGGTCTTCTGTTCTTCCGATGTTGCCTCGTCGCCTGTTGTCGCTGTAATGATGGAAGCGCGCCTTGCATCCCATTTATATAGGCATCACCGTCCCATCATGCTCCGGTAGGTACCCACGTGGTGGGTGCACGTGGGTAGGCACCCACCACGTGGGTACCTACCGGAGCATGATGGGACGGTGATGCCTATATAAATGTGATGCAAGGCGCGCTTCCATCATTACAGCGACAACAGGCGACGAGGCAACATCGGAAGAACAGAAGACCAGAAGACCCTGGCGTCACAGAAGACCGCGCCGGCTGCCTGTTTGAAATCGAGCTAACACACAAACATAGCAGGCAGCCAGCGCTGAAGAAGAAGGCACCGGAGAGCTGCAGAAGAACCGGGGTTCGCCGAGTCAAGAGCGGAAGAGGGGAGAAGATGGAAGAAGCCCCCCGGAGTCCGGAGAAGCCCCCCCGGAGAGCGGAGAAGACCCCCGGAGAGCGGAGAAGACCCCCGGAGAGCGGAAGACCCCCGGAGAGTGGAAGAAGAAGCCCCCCCTGCTAATTGAGCTAATAACGAAGACAGGGGGGTGCCTCCGGAGCAGAATAATAAAATATTTTAAAAAGCCTTGTGTTGTGTGTTTACTACATTTTACTTTTTGCCTACAGGTGAATGGATAGGGGTACGATGTACCCCATATCCATTCACTTAGGGTGGGGGGCCGGTATCTGGGGGCCCCCTTATTTGAGGGGACTCCCAGATTCCGATAAGCCTCCGCCCGCAGACCCCGACAACCAATGGCAAGGGTTGTCGGGAAGAGGTCCTGTCCTCATCGACATGGGGACAGGGTGCTCTGGGGTGGGGGGGCCCGCAGTGCGCCCCCCTGCCCCAGAGCACCCAACCCCCCCATGTTGAGGGCATGCGGCCTGGCACGGCTCAGGAGGGGGGGGGGGCGCTCGCTCGTCCCCACTCCCATTCCTGGCCGGCCGGGTAGCGTGCTTTGGATACGGGTCTGGTATGGATTGTAGGGGGACCCCCTACGTCAATTTTTCGGCGTGGGGGGGTCTCCTTACAACCCATACCAGACCTAAGGGCCTGGTATGCTCCTGGGGGGGAACCCATGCCGGTTTTGAATTTAAAAATTGCCGTGGAGTTCTCCCTCAGGAATGCATACCAAATGCCGTCGCTGGAATGGGCCTTTACAAGGTTTGGCTAACTTTCCACATTGTAAAACCAGCCCTAATTTTGCGCCGGCAAATTCGGAACTTACGCAGAAATCACAGTGCTGAAATGCTTTGAAAATCTGCTTAAGTCCTCATTTGCATACGCAAAGCTGGATTTCAATGAGAAATGCCCCCAGTGGCGGATGCGGTACTGCATCCTAAAATCTGACCGTGTAAGTGTCTTACACATGTCAGATTTTCTGCCTAACTTTGGAAAAAGCCTTTTGAGAATCGTTTCCAAAGTTAGGCACAGAGATACGCAGGCTGAACAGCAGTTAAGTCTGCGTATCTCTTTTGAGAATTTGGCCCATTGTTTTTTGAATGTAATGCAGGAAAATTACTACAACTAGACATATACTCTACTGGACCTGCTAATTACAGACAACACAGAGCTGATTATATATGTGAAAGTGATGGATGTTTTAGGCAATAGCAATCACAGAGTAATTATATTTGTTGTAAATTATGGTAAAGGAGGACACAAGGGAAGGATAAGTTCACTTAAAGCGGGGGTTCACCTGAAAAAAATGTTAAAAGCCACCAGCTACAAAATACAGCAGCTGCTGACTTTTAAAAAATGAACACTTACCTGTCCGAGTCGCCGGCGACGTCGGCAGCCGAAGCCGAGCGGTAGCTCGGCTTTCGGCTTCCCCCGCCACCATCCTCGGTAAGGGAATCGGGAAGTGAAGCTATGCGGCTTCACTGCCCGGTAAAAAGGCACATTAAGGAAAACTGTCCTTTAAAAAATATAAGACTGAAGGGTCACCATCGGCATTCGAAAACAACAAAGAATGCAAGAGTGTTATCAAGGCAGCTAAAATAGATTATAAGAGACACATTGCTAAGGAGAGAAAAAACAAAATGTTTTTTTTTTTATTTCAAATACCGTATTTATCTGCGTATACCGCGCGCCGGCGTATAACGCGCACCCCAAGCTTAGAAGGGAAGTTTAAGGAAAAAAATGTAATTTTGGATGTCTTGCCCGGCGTCCATCGGCGGCCTTATCCGTTGTCCGTTTGCGGCCTTGCGCGGGGTCCGTCCAGCCTTGTCGGTGTCCGTCTTGCCCGGCGTCCATCTGCGGCCTTGCGCGGGGTCCGTCCAGCCTTGTCGGTGTCCGTCTGCTGTCTTGCCCGGCTTCCGTCTGCGGCCTTGTCCGTCTGCCGGGGGTTGCAGCGTTGTGTGGTGTTTGAGTTTGGCGCCTCGGTTGAGGCGTTTGAGGATCGGCGTATCTAGCTAATTTGCATACTCTACGCGGAAATCAACGGAAGCGCCACCTAGCAGCCAGCGTAAATATGCACCTTAGATCCGACGGCGTACTAACACGTACGTCAGTCGGATCTAGCCCACATTCCGGCGTATCTTGTTTTGTGGATACAAAACAAAGATACGACGGCGCATCCTAGAACTTACGCGGCGTATCATAAGTTCTTTGTGGATCTGGCCCTATAACTTTTGCGTAAACCAATCAATATACGTTTTTTTTTTTACCAAAAATATGTAGAAGAATATATATCGGCCTAAACTGAGGAAGAAATTTGTTTTCTTTTTATATTTTTTTTTGGGAGGGGGGGGGGGGGGATATTTATTATAGCAAAAAGTAAACAATATAACTTTTTGTTATAAATTGACGCTCATTTTTTTGTTTATAGAGCAAAAAATCAAAACCGCAAGAGGTGATCAAATACCACCTAAAGAAAGCTCTATTTGTGGGGAAAAAAGGACGTCAATTTAGTTTGGATACAACGTCGCACGTCCGCGCAATTGTCAGTTAAAGCGATGCAGTGCCGAATCGCAAAAAAGTGGCCCGGTCATTTGGCAGTCAAATCCTCCGGGGCCGGTTAAGTGGTTAACAGTGACCATACTGTCCAAAAAGATCGGGTCTAATGAGGTGCATAAAACAGACATACAAGAGATAAAAAAATACATACACGTGGGGCAGAACAAGTGTTTAACGTGTGATTGAATAATTCCATTTAGGTCCTCTTATTCATCTACTTCTCCGGTCCGGTATGTGGATCTATTGTTGGGGGGGGTCATCTTCATCCTCATCAGGTGTACTCTTCCTGCTATAACAATGTAAAGAAGAAATAGCATTGTTTTCACTATCTTCCATATCTGAGGACTTCTCTGCCATGTGAGAGGAAAGTTTTATTTTTCGTAAGAATATAATTATAGTGGCGTCCCGTCATTATTAATGTCATACGAGGTAAAGTGTATATTAAAAACCAAAATATCCTACTAGGCTATAATTTGTAGGATGGAACTCTGGATAACATAATATCTTCTTCTCTAACATTCCACCTCCTCCCTGATCTCCTCCTGTAGCGAGTCCTATATAACACGTCGCGTACATCCCGAATCTCATAGACTCTGTAGACTCCACCATGTCTCCTTACACCGGCGTCTTCCTCCTCCTCCTCCTGAGCTGTGCAGCCATCTATGCGGACAACCAACCCCACCATCCAGATCCTCCACCCCACAAGCCACCACCTCCTCCACATATTCAACCCCACTATCCAGCTCCTCCACCTATTCGACCCAACAATCCACCTCCTCCACCTCCGAACAACATAGGTGAGTCACCCAACAGGGGTCCAACACTCAAAAAATGGAAGAACTTAGGGGCCAACTTTACTTATTATTAGTTTGTTGTGTTATTTTATTTGGTTGTGTAAATTTTACTTTAAATTTGATCCCCAGACTTCTCTTTAGTCTTGCACGCTCCCCGCCTTCTGGACTGAAATGGCTTACTCCTATTTCACTGCACACTTTGAGCTTCTCATAATGTGCATTAGGAGTTGCAGTAAGTCAGGTTGAGCCTGCCTCATTTCCTGGCTGGAGGATGTCCAGCATCATCTAGTCCAGGGGTCTCCAAACTTTCTAATGAGGGGGCCAGTTTACTGTCCTTCAGACTTTAAGGGGGCCAGACTGTTGCCATTGGGAGTAGAAAAGGGTCCCCACAACAGCGTGAGGAATTGTGCCGCATCGTTGGTGTCATTGGGAGGAATTGTGCACCATCATTGGTCCCAATTGTTGGTGTCATTGGGAGGAATTGTTCCCCATCATTGGTGTCATTGGGTACAATTGTTGGTTTTATTGGGAGGAATTGTGCACCATCATTGGTCCCAATTGTTGGTGTCATTGGGAGGAATTGTGCCCCATCGTTGGTGTCATTGGGCCCAATTGTTGGTGTTATTGGGTGCCCCACCTTTGGTATTACGGGGGAGAAATTATGCCCTAAGGGCCGGATAAAATCAAGCAAAGGGCCGCATCTGGCCCCCGGGCCGCAGTTTGGAGACCACTGATCTAGTCTTTCCTTCCTAGCCAGACTGTTCCTGGCTTGTCCTTTTTATTCATATGATATGCTCAGAATTGGGGATTGTGTAAGAGAATTCATTACATTTAGAGCTGATTTACATTAGCATTGGGGGGGGGCATAAAAATAGGCATTGTCCCGATTTTACCTTCCCTGATCGCCCCCCTCAAGCTGCAAAGGTAGCTGGATGGGGTTGTACACATACCGCGGCTTTGATGCTTTGCTTTCCAGGTGCATCCAAAATTTGACCCCCTGTGACTGCCTGCCATATACAACCAGGGCTGTCTTATTGCATAAGCACTCCTGGGCATTGCCCAGGGGCATGGGGGCCCCATGATTGTCTCGCATTACATCATACTTGCCAACTATCCCAGATTTTCCAGGACAGTCACGCTTTTTACTAAGCTGTCCCAGGATGGCTGTGCCCTCCTGATCCCAGTATTGTGCCCTCCTGACCTCCCTGTGCTGTGCCCTTTGTGTTGATTAGTCTTTGATTTATGGAAGGCTTTTAATATTGTTTAAAATTGATTTTTATTGAAAGTACTTATAAACATATGTTTAATTATATCAACTATTTATACTTCAATTTTTGAGTGTAGGTGCGTAAAATGGGACCTGCTGGTAGGGGCCCAGTGCATTACTTTGCCCGGGGGCCCATGATGCTACAGTATTAAGACGGCCCTGTATACAACCTATTGAAATTAATAAGACCACACTCCAGCCACCCTGCTTCTCAGTGGTGTAGCTATAAAGGGTTAAAGTGGGCACTGAGAAGGCAACATATCATTCCCAGTCCCCTACCAACCATCTTTTGATATCGATCCACCACAGATCCAACTGTAGGGGGAGTTTGTGTTCCCTCTTATGGCAAGCAAAGAGGAGGGGCTTCCCTTCTGCTTTCTGTATGGGTGTCAAGGGCAATGCTGACGAAAGATAAATTATCCCCATCCTATGATTGCTGCTTCCAATTAAATATATTGATATTTGGCATGACACCCTCAGTTCATCGCTTGTACACCATTAAAAACAATTAGAAATCTATGAATAAAATGCATTAGAGATAAGATTCCACTTAACAGAAGCTTGGGTATCTCTCACTTCCACTACAATTAAAAATGCTTTGGCCCGGGTGGGGGGATTAAAAAAAAATGCTTTGGCAAAAGCGAAAATTTAATACCGCCCTCTTATTAAATAAGCAGTATTAACACATTTAGAAATATTAGTGAATTTGCCCCTTTCTGAGTACCATACCAGTTTGGTGCACCCAGGCCCAGAATAGGGGGATGTATAGATGTTCCATTTTTTTATTTAAAAAATGGGGACTGCGGTGCAAAGTTTCCCGTACTGAAGATAAAAGATTCAGGTGATTCAATCTGTCTTTATCTAAAAGTGAAATATCCAACTTGGGAGACTTATTGAGACAAAAAAGGGGGTGGGGGCAAAGGGACAAGGGACAGTGGCTAATGCTGGCCCTATAGTATTCCCTCCCCCAAGAATTGGTGGACTATGTCGGTACTTGGTAAGGAGATTTATTAATTGGGGAAAAAATTTCACATCCAGTTCTAGCAATATCGTGTTGCCTTGATTTTTTTTGTTAATTATTATTATTCTTTGTTTTATTCATTTATTATTTTTATTTATTATTAATAAAAAATGTATTATTTTTTGTAAGATGCAATACTATACATTTTTCTTTAGATATGTTTTAAGATAGTCACTGAGGTTTAAAAACATACATTCTCCTTATTATTTATTATTATTAATATTTATTTACTCATTTACCTATTTATGTATTTATTTTGTAAGATGCAATTTTGTTTCTTTGTTTTATTCATTTATTATTGTTATTATTATTATTATTAATAAAAGCTGTATTATTATTTTTTGTAAGATGGAATACTATCATTTTTTTCTTTAGATACGTTTTAAGTTAGACACTGAGGTTTAAAAACCATACATTCTCCTTATTATTTATTATTATTATTTATTTACTTATTTATGTAATTATTTTGTAAGGTGCAATACTATCATTTTTTTCTTTAGATACGTTTTAAGTTAGACACCGAGGTTTAAAAACCATACATTCTCCTTATTATTTATTATTATTATTTATTTACTTATTTATGTAATTATTTTGTAAGGTGCAATACTATAATTTTTTTCTTTAGATACGTTTTAAGTTAGTAACCAAGGTTTAAAAACATACGTTCTCATTATTATTTGTTTATTATGAATATTATTATTTATTTACCTATTTCTGAAATTATTTTGTAAGATGCAATACTATATTTTTTCCTTTAGATACATTTTAAGTTAGTCACTCAGGTTTAACAACATACATCCTTCTCCTTATTGTATTAGTAGTAGTAGTAGTAGTAGACATGCTGGTAGGTAAATTGGATCCTGTCCAAAAATTGGCCCAGTATATATATGTGTATGACTGTGTCCCTAGCGTGTCGAGATCCTACGGGGTAAAATGACCGCACCAGCCATGCAGACACTGGCTGGAAAAAGCGTCCAGAGGCGATTCAGTTCGCATGTGTAGCGCTATACAAGTCATTCATTCATTCATTCATTCATTCAGTAGAAGTAATATTGTTCATGTATCTCCAAGAACAAGGGCAAGAAGTACATAAAGATAAGAATAGGGGTGAGGTCACAGGGGGCAACCTCAGGGGTATGCTCTATGGAGTTTCCATTCAGTACAGCCAGATATGAGGTTCGGGTGTCTACAAGAAAACGGTCAAGTATATAAAGATAAGAAGAGGGGGTAACCTCACAAGGGGCAACCTCATGAATATGACCTATGGAGCTTCCCTCCAGTAGAGCTGGGGATGAGGTTAACATGTCTCCATGAAAACAGTCACAAAGTATATAAAGATAAGAAGAGAGGGTGACCTCACCTTGGGACAACCTCCAAGGTTAGACCTATGGAGCCTCCCTCTAGTAGAGCCAGGGATAAGGATCACATGTCTCCATTAAAACAGTCCAGAAGTTTTTAAAGATAGGAAGAGGGGGTGACCTCACAAGGGGCAACCTCGTGGATATGACCTATGGAGCTTCCCTCCAGTAGAGTTGGGGATGAGGTTAACATGTCTCAATGAAAACAGTCATGAAGTATATAAAGATAAGAGGGGTGACTTCACAGGGGGCAACCTCCAAAGTTAGGCCTATGGAGCTTCCCTCCAGTAGAGCCGGGAAAGAGGTTAACATGTCTCCAAGAAAACGGTCAAGAAGTATATAAAGATAAGAAGAGAGAGTGACCTCACAGTGGGCAACCTCCAAGGTTAGACATATGGAGCGTCCCTCCAGTAGAGCCAGGGATAAGGATCACATGTCTCCAGGAAAACAGTCCAGACGTTTTTAAAGATAAGAAGAGGGGGTGACCGCACATGAGGCAACCTCAAGTGTATGACTCATGGAATCTCCCTCTAGTAGAGCCGGAGACAAGGTTCACGTGTCTCCAATAAAAAGGTCAAGAAGTAGATAAAGATAAGAACAGGGGGTGAGGTCACAGGGGACAACCTCAAGGGTATACTCTATGGAGCTTTCAACCAGCAGAGCCAGATATGATGTTCTGGTTTCTACAAGAAAATGGTTAAGAAGTATATACAGTTAAGAAGAGGGGGTAACCTGACATGGGGCAACCTCGAGGGTATGACCCATGGAGCTTCCCTCCAGTAGAGCAAGGGATAAGGTTCACATGTCTCCAGCAAAACAGTCAAGGAGTATATAAGGATAAGAAGAGCTGGTGACCTCACATGGGGCAACCTCGAGTGTGGGACCCATGGACCTTCCCTCCAATAGAGCCGGGGACAAGGTTCACATGTCTCCAATAAAAAGGCCAAGACATATATAAAGATAAAAAGAAAAGGGGCAACCTGGGGGATATGATTCATGGAGCTTACCTCCAGTAGTGCCAGGTATGAGGCCTCCAAAAAAACAGTCAAGAAATATATATAGATAAGAACCGGAGAGAGAGAGAGAGAGAGAGATCCTCTCATTTTCACTTCATTAAATCATCACAGCAATGACTTTTCCCTTATCAAAAGGTTTATGATGAGGTTTCAATCAGACAGGGAGCTGCAAAGCAAGCTTCATCTGCTGTGTTGTCTATTTTGCTAACCTGCAGTGCTCTGGAAATCCTTTGTCAAGTAATACGTATTGTTTTTTTTTATGTTGATTTACAAAACAATAATTAAATATATACAGTAATGTAAAAAAGTGTACACTTAAAAAATGGACTCAAATAAGCTCAAAATGACTACAGTTTCTGGAAGGAGAAAAGAAAGATGATGCCATGCTCCATCTTCAAGACACTTTAGATAAAACAAAGCAAGTTTAGGCTGGAGTAAATTAGTTGTTTATACGTCCTGATAGGCGGGGGGAAGATATGGCCAAATCAAATGTTTTCTGTGTATTATATGGTGATAAAGGAACCAACCTCTTTATAAGACACACATGGTGCTGGGAACGAGGAAATGCATTCTGCTAGGCCGGGTAAAACCAATTAAAGTTCTTCTACATTTGGGTTGCAGCTTACAGAGCTTGTCCACCGGTTCCCAGGATAAGATGTCAGACCCCGTGGGTTAAATCAGAATGCAGCTTCGACCATCAGTGCGGCCCGGGCAAAAAATGCTGCGAGACCCCCTGCAATAAAGCCTGCAAGAAAGTCTAAGGTAACAATGCCAAGTTGGGAGCACAGCAAGGAAATTAAGGGCTCAATAGATAAATTCTGCATGAATTTTTCTGTTTAAAGTATTTCATGCAGTTTATATCTCTGGAACAGGCAAATCACTTAAAAAACATGCGTTTAATAGCACATGCATTCAGTTTTTTATATTGTGGTGTTTTCCACATTGTTTTACACCTTATTTAACCGCTGACCGGACATCCGGCTGCAGTAGAAAGTGAATTGTTTGTCAGTGGTATTCCTACAATTGCTACATGTTACAGTTCCAGCTCGGAGCTGCTGGTTGTCAGGGAGCTGGTACCCGCCAGTGTCCTAGCAACCAAAGACTCATCCCTACCCTGATGAGATCATAGGCTCCATGGTACAGAATGCTCATCCCACCTGTTCCCTACTAGATGATAGGCTCTAATGTACAGGACCCTCATATCTACTGTTCCCTATTAGATGATAGGCTCTAATGTACAGGACCCTCATACCTACTGTTCCATATTAGATGATAGGCTCTAATTTACAGGACACTAATTTACAGGACACTCTTCCCGTATGTTCCCTATTAGATGATAGGCTCCTATATGTACAGGATACTCATCCCACCTGTTCCCAATTAGATAATGGGCTTTAATGTACAGGATACTCATCCCACCTTTTCTCTATTAGATGATAGGATCCTCATACCCCTGGTTCCCTATTAGATGATAGGCCCTAATGCACAAGATACTCATCCCACCTGTTCCCTATTAGATGATAGGCTCCTATGTACAGGACACTCATATCTCCTATTCCCTATTAGATGATAGGCTCTAATGTACAGGACACTCATCCCACCTGTTCCCTATTAGATGATAGGCTCTAATGTACAGGATACTCATCCCACCTTTTCTCTATTAGATGATAGGATCCTCATACCCCTGGTTCCCTATTAGATGATAGGCCCTAATGCACAAGATACTCATCCCGCCTGTTCCCTATTAGATGATAGGCTCTAATGTACAGGACGCTCATACGTCTGGTTCTCTATTAGATTATAGACTAATGTAAAGGACCTTCATACCTCCTGTTCTCTATTAGATGATAGTCTCTAATGTAAAGGACCCTCATACCTCCAGTTCCCTATTAGATGATAGGCTCTAATGTACAGGACCCTCATACCTACTGTTCCATATTAGATGATAGGCTCTAATTTACAGGACACTAATTTACAGGACACTCTTCCCGTATGTTCCCTATTAGATGATAGGCTCCTATATGTACAGGATACTCATCCCACCTGTTCCCAATTAGATAATGGGCTTTAATGTACAGGATACTCATCCCACCTTTTCTCTATTAGATGATAGGATCCTCATACCCCTGGTTCCCTATTAGATGATAGGCCCTAATGCACAAGATACTCATCCCGCCTGTTCCCTATTAGATGATAGGCTCTAATGTACAGGACGCTCATACGTCTGGTTCTCTATTAGATTATAGACTAATGTAAAGGACCTTCATACCTCCTGTTCTCTATTAGATGATAGTCTCTAATGTAAAGGACCCTCATACCTCCAGTTCCCTATTAGATGATAGTCTCTAATGTAAAGGACCCTCATATCTCCTGTTCTCTATTAGATGATAGGCTCTAATGCACAGGCTACTTGTCCAGCCTGTTCCCTATTCCGCCTGTTCCCTATTAGATGATAGGCCTGTTCCCAATTAGATGATAGGCTCTAATGTACAAAACCTCCATGGCTTCTATGGGGTAGGGCTTGGGACCCAATGAGGTTCCTTAAGGCCCGTACACACGATACCAAAATCAGACGGAAAAATTGGTACGACGATCTGTTTGACGTTTTTTTCGGATCGTTATTTCGGTGTTTTCGACAGCCGATTTCGCTTTTTTTCATCAGACAAAATATGGATGTGCAGACTATAAAATTTTTGCCCGATGTGAACTCAAAGTCCGATTTTCGTTTCATTGGTATGGTTTTCTTATGAAAAAAAATCATAAGAGCAAGACTACGCATGATCAGAAACGAAAGCACACATACAAAACTATTCAACGCCACTTCTTAAGTTGTATTATTTTCGTATTGCGAGTAACCTCTTCACTTTCGACATGAGACTAGCATGCCATAAAAAACAGACGTGCCGAAAATCTAAGCGTGTGTACGAGGCTTTAAGCTATACAAAAAAAAGAGGGCTAGACTGAGATGTGTCATCAGTCTGCTGCAAGCTGGAGGAGGCATTTACGTTGATATATTACTGAGCATGCTGCACTGTACATGAAAATTGTATTTGATGCTAGGCCCTCTTGTATTTGCCTAATATTCCCATCTGCTTATTATATATTTCTGTTTTTTGCAGATTTGGCTGCAGACCAATATGGGAAGACACGGCTCCTCCAGATAATTCCCAGTTGAGTGTATAACATGAAATGTGGGTGTCTCAGGTGTAATTCCCGTTGTGCATTGTGTGTTTCCATCAATAAAATACATGACAAGGATTGGTGTGTACTCAGATTTTTGTTGGACAAGCTGGTGCATTCTTTAAAACTGTTAAATCTGCTTAAATGTTTCCTTCCCTGGTTCCTCCCTCCTCCTCATCAACCTGCTAATGAAAGTTTTAAATACAACCTTTCCCTTTTCATTACATTACTGTGCTTCTCTATGCAATGCAGGCAGATCATAGCTGGTGGGAGGGGCCAGAAGGGTGCTGTACATCACTTCCTGACAACATCACAGCACCCGACTCCTCTCAAGAGACCTCAACCCTGATGGAAGCAGTGGGCTGGCTCTAGGGAGGAGTTATGCAAATATTAACATACCTTGATGGATAGATGTCAGCCTGAAGAAGTGGGTGTTCCTAGGCAGGCTGTTTAACCATTTTCCGACCATCCCATATACATTTACCGCAGTGGGGTGGTCGCTTTGCGCAGAATCACGCACTGGTACGTGATCCTGCAGTTCTGGGTCTGGGGCACACTCACGTGCCGCCGTAGGCCTGTCTTTATTGTGATTGGACACAGCAGGAACCAATCAGCAGGTCCATTGAACTCGATACTCTGTGCAGAATCCAGCACTGGTATGTGATCCTGCAGTTCTGGGTCTGGGGCGCACTCACGTGCCGCCGTCGGCCTGTCTTTATTGTGATTGGACAGAGCGGGAATCAATCAGCGGGAATCAATCAGCAGGTCCATTGAACTCGATGCTCTGCGCAGAATCACGCAATGGTACGTGATCCTGCAGTTCTGGGTCTGGGGGGGGAGAAGTGTGTGCCACCGGGCGACCGCTCTCATTGTAATTGGACACAGCGGGAACCAATCAACAGGTCCATTGAACTTGATGCTCTGCTCAGAATCACGCACTGGTACATGATCCTGCAGTTCTGGGGTGCGCGCCGCCGATGGCCTGCTCTCATTGTGATTGGACACAGCGGGAACCAATCAGCAGGTCCATTGAACTCGATGCTCTGCTCAGAATCATGCACTGGTACATGATCCTGCAGTTCTGGGGTGCGCGCCGCCGACGGCCTGCTCTCATTGTAATTGGACACAGCGGGAACCAATCAGCAGGTCCATTGAACTCGATGTCCCCTCCGGGATCTGGCGATCATTCGAGACACAAGCAGAATGGAAGTGTGCCTATGTAAACAAAGCACACCGCTGTTCTGTAAGAAGGGAAGGCTGTGATCCTGTGTCTCTGCTAAGCAGGAGCACGGCTCTTTGCTTTCCCCTAGTCAAAGCACCTCCCCCACAGTTAGTAAGCACAGGCTAGGCACACAGTAAATATCTGCTTTATGATCAGTCACCATAGGCAGGATTGTCGTTCTGCGCCAGATCACGTACCTAGTATGTAATCTGACACTTCCGGGTCTGGGGCGCGCAGCCGGCAGCCCACTCCCACTGTGATCACACACAGTGGGAGCCCAGCGGCGGGTACCACGGACTTCATGTCCGCCACCACCCGCCGATTGTTCAGTACACAAGGCAGACCGCCATTGTGTCAGAAGGGAAGACATGGATTCTGTGCCTCTGGTAAGCAGGAACACGGATCTTTGCCTTCCCCTAGTCAAAGCACCTCACATACACTTAGTAACCATAGGCTAGGCACACAGTGAATATCCACTTTATGACCACCCACCGTAGGCAGGATGGCCGCTCTGCGCCAGATCACGTACCTAGTATATAATCTGACACTTTCGTGCACGCGTGCCACCAGCAGGTACCATGGACTTTATGTCCGCCGCCACCCACCAATTGTTCAGTACACAAGGCAGGCCGCTGTTCTGTCATAAGGGAAGCCATGGATCCTGTGTCTCTGCTAAGCAGGAACACTGATCTTTGCCATTCTCGTAGTCAAAGAACTTCCCCCACAGTTAGTAACCATAGGCTAGGCACACAGTGAATATTCGCTATATGACTTCCCAGTAGAAATATTGCAGCAGGAGGGCCACTCTGCGCCAGATCACTTACCTACTACGTAATCTGATGCTTCCGTGGTCTGGGGCACACACTCGCACCGCCGGCGACCAGCTCCTACTGTAATCACACACACACACACAGAACAGGACCCCATCAGCGGGTACCATGGACTCAATGTCCGCCGCTGATTGTTCAGTACAGAGGCAGAATGGCGATCTGCCTATGTAAACAAGGCAGATTGCCATTCTGTCAGTAGGGAAGACTTTGATCCTGTATCTCTGATAAGCAGGGACACAGATCTAGGCCCGGATTCTCGTAGAACGGCGCATATTTCGGCCGGCGTAGCGCATCTCATATGCGCTACGCCGACGTAACTCAGAGAGACAAGAGCAGTATTCACAAAGCACTCGCTCCCTGCGTTGCGCCGGCGTAACGTAAATCTGTCGGCGTAAGCCCGCCTAATTCAAAGTAGGTGGAAGGTGGGCGTGCTACATGTAAATGAACCGAGACCCCATGCAAATGAATGTCCGAACGAACGGCGCATGCGCCGCCCCGTGGACGCTTCCCAGTGCGCATGCTCAGAATCACGTCGGACCGAACGCCTAAGATACGTCGAATCACTAAACATAACCTACGCACAGCCTTATTCACGTAGTACTACGTAAACGACGTAAAATACGACGGCTGTTCTGTCGTCCATACCTTTGCATGGGATGCGCCTCCTATATGTGGAATAACTTTACGCCGGACGTACGCCTTACGTAAACGGCGTATACTACTGCGACGGGCGCAAGTACGTTCGTGAATCGGTGTATCTTGGTCATTTGCATATTCTACGCGTAAATCAATGGGAGTGCCCCTTGCGGCCAGCGTAAATATGCGCACAGGCTCCGACGGCGTAGGAAACTTACGTCGGTCGGATGAAGCCAAATTTCAGGCGTATCTTGCATTAAGAGTCAGGCGCATAGATACGACGGCGCATCTGTGCACTTACGCGCCGTATCTAGAGATACGTCGGCGTAAGTGCTACGAGAATCCGGGCCCTACAGTATTTCTTCCCCTAGTAAAAGCTCCTCCCACACAGTACATAAACCCTGGCTAGGCACACATTTAACCCTTTGATCGCCCCTGATGTTAACGCCTTCTCAGCCATTGTCATTAGTACAGTGACAGTGCATATTTTTTAGCACAGATCACTGTATTAGTGTCACTGCTCCCCAAAAAGTATCAGTTAGGTGTCTGAATGTCCGCCATAATGTCGCAGTCCCGCTATAAGTCGCTGATCACCACCATTACTAGTAAAAAAATAAAATTCCATAAAAAAGTTAATCCTGGACAGGTGGCAACCCTAGTAGCAGGGTCTGTTGGAGGGTCAGGGTAGAGGTGGGACCAATGTTGGAAGAGGTACAGGATCTTCTCCTGGTTGTTCTGGTTATGCATTAAAGAGGAAGCAAACTGACGGGTTTTACTTTCTCTTTATTTCCCTGCCACGGTATAGCATAATGGGCATTATGTGTCACTTACCTGAAACCGAAGCTTGCGATGTCCCCGATTTCCTCGCCTCCATGAAGCGTCCATCTTTCAACCTCTTCCTTCCAGGTATCGCGGGAGCCGCCAATCACGGCACGACCTCCTTTAAAAAAAAAAGCACGATCGTCATTTCTAAAAGGTTTCTAAACTGCGCCTGCGCCGTTGTCTATGGTGCATGCGTCGTAGACATCGACGCACGTCTCTTTTGAAAATATCTCCTAAACTGTGGAGGTTTCGGAGATATTTCAAGCACCCACAGGGAAGCCTTGATCTAGGCTTACCTGGAGGTAAACGTGGTGGTAAAGGGTTTACAACCACTTTAAAGGACCTTGAAGACAGTAGAGAAGAAATTATTTGGTTACCAACCGTTGTTGGTGTTCTTTACTCTCATGGTAAATCTTATATAAAGAAAATCTACTCCTTCTCCATGATTGGTCCATCTACTCGGTCTGGTTTTTGGTTGGAAACTAGAGGTCGACAGATATATCGGCCGATATTTGGCCGTTTTGGAGAAATCGGCATCGGCCGATTTTTATCCAAATTAGGCCGATATTTAACATGGCCGCTAGTGGTGCCACGGATCCGGGTGTAGGCCGAAGCCGCAGGCTTTCCTGATGCTGTGACCGCGGATTGCCGCCGCGGTCACAGGCTCACAGCATCAGGAAAGACCGCAGCTTCGGCCTAGATCCGGAGCCGCGGCCATCTTGTTACACCCCTCGCGGCGGCCCTCCTCTCGGTTTACGCCCACAGAGGAGGAGGGGCCCGCGCTCGTGGGACACACACCGCTCTCTGGTGTCTGCAGCGGGGGGGGGGGGGTGTCTATACTGGAGGGAGAGGGGGTCTGTACTGAGGGGGGTGACACCATTTTTTTTTGCACCAGTGCCACCTGCCAGTGCCAATTAGTGCCACTTGCCATCCAGTGCCAATTAGTGCCACCTTCCATCCAGTGCCATCTGCCAATGCCACCTGCCAGTGCCACCATACAGTGCCAAATAGTGCCACCTGCCAGTGCGATCTAGTGCCACCTACCAGTGCCAACTAAAGCCATCAGTGCCACCTGCCAATGCCAACCAGTGCTAACTATTGCCACCCAGTGCCACCTGCCAGTGCCAATTAGTGCCACCTGCCAGTCAGTGCCACTTGCCAGTGTCACCTGTTAGTGCTACCTTCCAGTGCCACGTGCCAGTGCCCACCAGTGTCACCTGCCAGAGTCAATTAGTGCCACCTGCCAGTGCCAATAAGTGCCACCTGCCAATCAGTGCCATCTGCTAGTACCATCTTTCAGTGCCATCCAGTGCAACCTGCCAGTGCCAATAAGTGTCTTCTGCAAGTACCATCTTCCAGTGCAAATAAGTGCCATCCAGTGCCACCAAGAAAAATAAAAAAAATCAATCTAAAATATTGGCCGCAAAAATCATATAATCATATAATCGGCCATCGGCCTCGGCCAGAGAAAAACCCATATCGGTCGACCTCTATTGGAAACCCACAAAAACAAAATAAAAATAATACATCACAATGACATGAGATAACACTGCAGGGTACACTGGATTTCTGGAAGGCTCAACAGATGCGTCAGACCTTCCTGCCCCTCTAGGACGCAAGACCCCAGTTGAAGAGATGCCAAGGCTGGGCACAAAGGGGTTAAAGGGTAATGAAAAATTAAAATGTGAACAAAACTCCGAATATCCTCGACACCCCTCTGTATCCGGCTGAACATGGTCGGAACTTCCAATGTAGCGGTCCTCTTTATACTCCTATATACATGTATAGAGCCACGACAGGTCCTCTCTATACTCCTTTACATGTATAGAGACGTAACAGGTCCTCTTTGTACATGTATAGAGCCATGACAGGTCCTCTTCATACTCCTATACATGTATAGAGCCATGACAGGTCCTCTTTATACTCCTATACATGTATAGAGCCATGACAGGTCCTCTTCATACTCCTATACATGTATAGAGCCATGACAGGTCCTCTTTATACTCCTATACATGTATAGAGCCATGACAGGTCCTCTTTATACTCCTATACATGTATAGAGCCATGACAGGTCCTCTTTATACTCCTATACATGTATAGAGCCATGACAGGTCCTCTTTATACTCCTATATACATGTATAGAGCCGTGACAGGTCCTCTTTATACTCCTATACATGTATAGAGCCATGACAGGTCCTTTTCATACTCTTATACATGTATAGAGCCGTGACAGGTCCTCTTTATACTCCTATACATGTATAGACCCGTGACAGGTCCTCTTTATACTCCTATACATGTATAGAGCCATGACAGGTCCTCTTTATACTCCTATACATGTATAGAGCGGTGACAGGTCCTCTTTATACATGTATAGAGCCGTGACAGGTCCTCTTTATACTCCTATACATGTATAGAGCCATGACAGGTCCTCTTTATACTCCTATACATGTATAGACCCGTGACAGGTCCTCTTTATACTCCTATACATGTATAGAGCCATGACAGGTCCTCTTTATACTCCTATACATGTATAGAGCCATGACAGGTCCTCTTTATACTCCTATACATGTATAGAGCCATGACAGGTCCTCTTTATACTCCTATACATGTATAGAGCCATGACAGGTCCTCTTTATACTCCTATACATGTATAGAGCCATGGCAGGTCCACTTTAGATATTATGATATAAAACAATGAATGTGGGGGCATTTTGGTCATCACTACTGACAGCTACTGTAATCAGCTCTGTGTACAACACTGCCACCTATGGTCCCCCGCTGAGAACTGCAGTCCCCATTACTATTACATAACGATATCACTACTGACAGCTACTGTAATCAGCTCTGTGTACAACACTGCCACCTATGGTCCCCCGCTGAGAACTGCAGTCCCCATTACTATTACATAACGATATCACTACTGACAGCTACTGTAATCAGCTCTGTGTACAACACTGCCACCTATGGTCCCCCGCTGAGAACTGCAGTCCATTACTATTACATAACGATATCACTACTGACAGCTACTGTAATCAGCTCTGTGTACAACACTGCCACCTATGGTCCCCCCCCTGAGAACTGCAGTCCCCATTACTATTACATAACGATATCACTACTGACAGCTACTGTAATCAGCTCTGTGTACAACACTGCCACCTATGGTCCCCCCCTGAGAACTGCAGTCCATTACTATTACATAACGATATCACTACTGACAGCTACTGTAATCAGCTCTGTGTACAACACTGCCACCTATGGTCCCCCGCTGAGAACTGCAGTCCCCATTACTATTACATAACGATATCACTACTGACAGCTACTGTAATCAGCTCTGTGTACAACACCGCCACCTATGGTCCCCCGCTGAGAACTGCAGTCCATAACGATATCACTACTGACAGCTACTGTAATCAGCTATGGTCCCCCGCTGAGAACTGCAGTCAATTACTAATACATAAAGACACCACTACTAATCGTTTTTGAAAAAAAAAAAAAAAAATTGAAAAAAATTTTTTTTGGTAAAAATCTTTTTTTTTTTAAATAATAAAAAAAAAAAAATTTTAAGAAATTAAATTTTTTTTTTCAAAAAAAATCATTTAAAAAAAAAAGAAATTATTTTGGGGAAAAAAAATAAAAAAAATAAAAAAAAACATTTTTGAAAAAAAAAAAACATTGCTAATTTTCCAACTATTCTCACTTCTTCAGCTTTTTCTTTTACGGGTTTACACAGTTACTCCAACACGGTAACAGTTACTCAAGCTACCCCACCCACTTGTAGAATACTGGTGGGGGTAAGAACACTTCACACAATTTCCCCTGAAATTGTAGCTTTTCTAGTTCTACAAAATAGTGCTTCTCCATCCTCATATCTCCTGATGATTCCCCTCCCCCCCTCCCCCCTCCCCCTCCCCTCCTCCCCCCTCCCCCTCCCCTGACATTCACCGTGAATGTCAGTTAGTAAAAAAAAAAAAAAACTGCAGCAGCCAATCAGCTCACACTACGATCCACCACTAAAGATAGAATGTGGGCGGAGCCACAGCTTGACTGGCTCCATACCAGACATTGTGACATCAGAAGGTGGGAGGAGCCAAGAGCATAAGTAGAAGGTGGGAGGGAGCTGGGATCACTCTGCAGCTGGCAGTTGAAGTGAACAGACGTGTTTTGAATTGGTCTGACACGACAGAAATCTTTCGTGTTCCTATTTTTAGATCATCTGTACACTTATCTACACTATATACTAGTGTGATACTTTATTTATAGAGTATATACAATTCATATCAATTCTTGGTGTATTCTACCATCTGATGGAAACAACGGAGCAAGACACCGAAGAACAAAAACCGAGGCAGGGGCTGCTGGAGAGGTGTCTCCTTTTCGAGTCTCCATGCCTTGATTGGATGGCTACATTTCTAGAAACGGAAGGGGAAAGAGCCAGGAGGATGGGCAGAGTGACGGATTCCGAGGAGCATAAAAAAAATTTACGCGTAATGAATCCTGATGAGCAAAGGTTTCAGAGAGAAAAAGAAAGGATGCATCGGAAACCTCAAGTCCTATTACATTTCCGGATGACGGTCGCAAACGTAATGGCCAAAAAGCTTTTAGATGATTTCATGACAACCAATGAGCCGTCTGAGGAATTGATCACCAAGTTTGCTCGTTGTCTGAACCCCAGTGACCCGACCTTCGATCAGCAGGCTCATCTGAACAAACTCAACGTGGCTTTAACGGCTCACAGTAAAACCCTCCGTGAACTGTGGCAGGAGTACCGCGACGTAGACAAAGACATCGCGGCTCTGCTCAGGTACCATAGGGCTCAACAGGCTCTCGTGAACAAATTCAAAAAAATAAAACGTTACGATAACACGAGGAGGATTAGAAAGGCCATAGTCAAGCACAGGCTGAAGGCTGCTAAGGCCGTAAAGCAGAAAGAGATTCTGAATTCCTATGGACAGCTCTTCTACTATCTTCAGACACAACCAGTTTACCTGCTTGGAATCATTAGAGAGTTGATAACCCCTGAGGAAATCAAAGCCTTCACAGAAGAAATGGCCATGCCGCTCTTTAATTGCGGTGAAACTCAACGAGAAGAGTACCATTTCATTAAAGCGATGGAATTTGCTCTTCGTAAGGAAGTGGAGGAAAGCGTTGATCACATTAAGGAGATAAGCGAGAGAGGCTTGGTGGTTTTACAGATCGTCAAACATTACTACACCCAGAAACCAAAGTACCAGGAAGTAGTCTGGGCAATGGGTGCACCAATAAATCGTGTAATGACAGTCAATAGCGAAATGGGCCACACAGAGGAGCGTAAAACTATAACGGGCAAAATTAAAAAGTTTTTCAAGATGTCCGACTGTAGATCACAAGCCTATTTAGATAACCTGATAATCACATTCGTAGACACCATATTGATTAATGTCTACATGATTCCTTATGGGATGAGATACCTAACAAAAGTCCTATACCAATCTTTGCAGAAAAAGTTTCCGGACGCAAGTAAAGATTCACTGTTGTGGCCTGTTGGACATTTCCTCTCGCAGTACCTCCGCAAAGGCATAGAGGAACCAGAAAAATTTGACCCCACTGTAAATAAACTACCGTACCAGGAGAAGAACTTATTGCTTGCGGCTAATATGTTACAACAGATGTTAACCTCCTTTGCTCCCCTTAGACCTTCTCCATCTGGGAGGAAAACCTTCCAAAAACTCAGGGCACTCTTTAGGAAACTTATGGATCCTCAAGATCCGGAGATGGAATTCAACATAACCCAGCACTCCGACGCCTCACAGATTCTTAGGCGAAGCGTGGCCGCAGAGGACATCATCAAAATACATTCTCTGCTTTCTAAATATTGTAAATTTGCATTTCGCCTCCACGGAGATTTGCCAACCACATACTCTTTGCACCGCATCTTTAAGGCTATCGGGCCGGCGCCGCTTCTTAAGGATCTCGAGGACACCCCTGGAGCCTTGTACGACGAGATGATGGAAAAAACGGTATTCTCGCTATGTTTACTTAGCAACATTTCTCCACTGAAAGATTTCGACATCAAAGAGGCGAATGCTAGGATTTTCTCTGAACAAATAGCCCTGAATCTTACGGTTAAACAAAGTGAAGACACAATTCTGCGTCTTCTAAAGGAAAAGCAAGAAAGACGCAAAAAGAGGAAAAAATACGTTTCGTCTAGAGATCGCAAATACCACGATGAAGAGCAACTTCGCGATGAACGCCTGAACATTTTACAAAAGGCCGGTTACTTCCCGACGGCAAAGAACGAGCAAGAGTTCTTCGACCTACTTTTGGAACAAATCAGAAAAAAACATCAACTAGGTTTCAAAAGAAAATCGGAGGTAAAAACCACCGCGCGGGCGGTGCCCGAGGTCAAGAGGATCATCGAAGAGCTCCGGAAGAGGATAGACGCTTTCAAGAGGTTCAAGAAAAACTGTATTAACAACTTGCTCAGTGAAAGGCCAAGCCTTGATGGAGTGATCGACAGGATCCATTTTGCCGAAGATGACCTTATATACACGGCAAGGGAGCTCTATGAGACAGGCGTCATCAAGAAGACCTACGGGAAAAAAAAGGCGATGAAAAAAGAAAGCTTTTCTGTAAAATCCTCTGGTGAACACTTGCAAGTCCAAACACAGGAATTATGTCAAAAGGTCTCACTTATGGACCTATTGTACGCCCATCACAGCGACAAGCCAATCATGAAGATTCTCCAATATGACATCGACGTGGGAATGTTTATGTTTATGGTTTGCGGCAAACTGGCTCAAGGGGATAACGTCGTCTTTAATATGAACATTACTCAATGGAAGAAAGCAAACGAATTGGAGAAAGAGGCGGCGGCACTCCTCCCTTATGCCGATTCCTCCACCACATCCTGAGCTGGGAGGGGGGGGGGGGGGAGATTTGAGTAAGAAGAAGGGATTTGTGCAGGGCGGAGGGGGGGATTTGAGCTAGGAGAGGGTGGGAAGATTTGGGCATATAGGGGGGATTCGAGTTAGGAGGATGGATTTGTGCAGGGAGGGGGGGATTTGGGGGAATCCCCCCCTCCCTGCACAAATCCTCCTCCTAATTCAAATACCCCTTTGTATCCCAAATCTCCCCATAAGAGGGTGGATTTGAGCTACGAGAGGGTGGGGCGATTTGGGCATATAGGGGGGATTCGAGCTAGGAGAGGATGGGGAGAGTTGGGCTAATAGAGGGGGGGGGGGGATTTGAGTTAGGAGGAGGGAATTTGGGTAAGAAGGGGGATTAGAGCTAGGGGAGGGTGGGAAGATTTGGGCTAATAGGGGGGATTTGAGTTAGGAGGAGGGAATTTGGGTAAGAAGGGGGATTAGAGCTAGGAGAGGGTGGGAAGATTTGGGCTAATAGGGGGGATTTGAGTTAGGAGGAGGGATTTGTGCAGGGAGGGGGGATTTTGGGGGAATCCCCCCCTCCCTGCACAAATCCTCCTCCTAATTCAAATCCCCCTTTTTATCCCAAATCTCCCCATAAGAGGGTGGATTTGAGCTACGAGAGGGTGGGGCGATTTGAGTTAGAAGTATTTAGGGGTTGGGGTAAGAGGGGGGGAATTTGAGCTAGGAGAGGGTGGGGTGATTTGGGCATATAGGGGGGATTTGAGTTAGAAGTATTTAGGGGGAATTGGGGTAAGAGGGGGGGGGGGGTTTGAGCTAGGAGAGGGTGGGGAGATTTTGGATAATGGGGGGGATTTGAGTTAGGAGGGGTTTGTGCAGGGAGGGGGGATTTGGTGGGATTTGAGCTAGGAGAGGGTGGGGAGATTTGGGCTTATAGGGGGATTTGAGTTAGGAGGATGGATTTGTGCAGGGAGGGGGGATTTAGGGGAATCCCCCCCTCCCTGCACAAATCCTCCTCCTAATTCAAATCCACCTTTTTATCCCAAATCTCCCCATAAGAGGGTGGATTTGAGCTAGGAGAGGGTGGGGAGATTTGGGCATATAAGGGGAATTGGGGTAAGAGGAGGGGGATTTGAGCTAGGAGAGGGTGGGGTGGTTTGGGCATATAGGGGGAATTGGGGTAAGAGGGAGGGGGATTTGAGCTAGGAGAGGGTGGGGTGATTTGGGCATATAGGGGGAATTGGGGTAAGAGGGGGGGGATTTGAGCTAGGAGAGGGTGGGGTGATTTGGGCATATAGGGGGAATTGGGGTAAGAGGGGGGGGGATTTGAGCTAGGAGAGGGTGGGGTGGTTTGGGCATATAGGGGGAATTGGGGTAAGGGGGGGGGATTTGAGCTAGGAGAGGGTGGGGTGATTTGGGCATATAGGGGGAATTGGGGTAAGAGGGGGGGGGATTTGAGCTAGGAGAGGGTGGGGTGGTTTGGGCATATAGGGGGAATTGGGGTAAGAGGGGGGGGATTTGAGCTAGGAGAGGGTGGGGAGATTTGGGCATATAGGGGGAATTGGGGTAAGAGGGGGGGGATTTGAGCTAGGAGAGGGTGGGGAGATTTGGGCATATAGGGGGAATTGGGGTAAGAGGGGGGGTGGATTTGAGCTAGGAGAGGGTGGGGTGATTTGGGCATATAGGGGGAATTGGGGTAAGAGGGGGGGGGGGATTTGAGCTAGGAGAGGGTGGGGAGATTTGGGCATATAGGGGGAATTGGGGTAAGAGGGGGGGGGATTTGAGCTAGGAGAGGGTGGGGTGGTTTGGGCATATAGGGGGAATTGGGGTAAGGGGGGGGGGATTTGAGCTAGGAGAGGGTGGGGAGATTTGGGCATATAGGGGGAATTGGGGTAAGAGGGGGGGGATTTGAGCTAGGAGAGGGTGGGGAGATTTGGGCATATAGGGGGAATTGGGGTAAGAGGGGGGGGGATTTGAGCTAGGAGAGGGTGGGGAGATTTGGGCATATAGGGGGAATTGGGGTAAGAGGGGGGGGATTTGAGCTAGGAGAGGGTGGGGAGATTTTGGCTAATGGGGGGGATTTGAGTTAGGAGGGGTTTGTGCAGGGAGGGGGGATTTGGTGGGATTTGAGCTAGGAGAGGGTGGGGAGATTTGGGCATATAGGGGGAATTGGGGTAAGAGGGGGGGGGATTTGAGCTAGGAGAGGGTGGGGAGATTTGGGCATATAGGGGGAATTGGGGTAAGAGGGGGGGTGGATTTGAGCTAGGAGAGGGTGGGGTGATTTGGGCATATAGGGGGAATTGGGGTAAGAGGGGGGGGGGGATTTGAGCTAGGAGAGGGTGGGGTGATTTGGGCATATAGGGGGGATTCGAGTTAGGAGAGGGTGTGGAGAGTTGGGCTAATAGGGGGGATTTGAGTTAGGAGGATGGATTTGTGCAGGGAGGGGGGATTTTGGGGAATCCCCCCCCTCCCTGCACAAATCCTCCTCCTAATTCAAATCCCCCTTTGTATCCCAAATCTCCCCATAAGAGGGTGGATTTGAGCTACGAGAGGGTGGGGTGATTTGGGCATATAGGGGGAATTGGGGTAAGAGGGGGGGGGAATTTGAGCTAGGAGAGGGTGGGGAGATTTTGGCTAATGGGGGGATTTGAGCTAGGAGGAGGGATTTGTGCAGGGAGGAGGGATTTAGGGAGAATTGGGCTAAGCAGGGAGATTTCACCTAGGAGAGGGTGGGGGGATTTGAGTTAGAAGTATTTAGGGGGAATTGGGGTAAGAGGGGGGGGGGATTTGAGCTAGGAGAGGGTGGGGAGATTTGGGCATATAGGGGGAATTGGGGTAAGAGGGGGGGGTTTGAGCTAGGAGAGGGTGGGGAGATTTTGGCTAATAGGGGGGATTTGAGTTAGGAGGGATTTGTGCAGGGAGGGGGGATTTGGTGGGATTTGAGCTAGGAGAGGGTGGGGAGATTTGGGCTAATAGGGGGATTTGAGTTAGGAGGATGGATTTGTGCAGGGAGGGGGGGATTTAGGGGAATCCCCCCCTCCCTGCACAAATCCTCCTCCTAATTCAAATCCACCTGTTTATCCCAAATCTCCCCATAAGAGGGTGGATTTGAGCTAGGAGAGGGTGGGGAGATTTGGGCATATAGGGGGAATTGGGGTAAGGGGGGGGGGGGATTTGAGCTAGGAGAGGGTGGGGTGATTTTGGCTAATGGGGGAATTTGAGCTAGGAAGAGGGATTTGTGCAGGGAGGAGGGATTTAGGGGGAATTGGGCTAAGAAGGGAGATTTCACCTAGGAGAGGGTGGGGTGATTTGGGCATATAGGGGGAATTGGGGTAAGAGGGGGGGGGATTTGAGCTAGGAGAGGGTGGGGTGATTTGGGCATATAGGGGGAATTGGGGTAAGAGGGGGGGGGGGATTCGAGTTAGGAGAGGGTGGGGAGAGTTGGGCTAATAGGGGGGATTTGAGTTAGGAGGATGGATTTGTGCAGGGAGGGGGGATTTTGGGGAATCCCCCCCTCCCTGCACAAATCCTCCTCCTAATTCAAATCCCCCTTTGTATCCCAAATCTCCCCATAAGAGGGTGGATTTGAGCTACGAGAGGGTGGGGCGATTTGAGTTAGAAGTATTTAGGGGGAATTGGGGTAAGAGGGGGGGAATTTGAGCTAGGAAGAGGGATTTGTGCAGGGAGGGGGGGATTTAGGGGGAATTGGGCTAAGAAGGGAGATTTCACCTAGGAGAGGGTGGGGGGATTTGGGCATATAGGGGGGATTTGAGTTAGAAGTATTTAGGGGGAATTGGGGTAAGAGGGGGGGGGTTTGAGCTAGGAGAGGGTGGGGAGATTTGGGCATATAGGGGGAATTGGGGTAAGAGGGGGGGGATTTGAGCTAGGAGAGGGTGGGGAGATTTTGGCTAATAGGGGGGATTTGAGTTAGGAGGGGTTTGTGCAGGGAGGGGGGATTTGGTGGGATTTGAGCTAGGAGAGGGTGGGGAGATTTGGGCTAATAGGGGGATTTGAGTTAGGAGGATGGATTTGTGCAGGGAGGGGGGATTTTGGGGAATCCCCCCTCCCTGCACAAATCCTCCTCCTAATTCAAATCCACCTGTTTATCCCAAATCTCCCCATAAGAGGGTGGATTTGAGCTAGGAGAGGGTGGGGTGGTTTGGGTATATAGGGGGAATTGGGGTAAGAGGGGGGGGGATTTGAGCTAGGAGAGGGTGGGGAGATTTGGGCATATAGGGGGAATTGGGGTAAGAGGGGGGGATTTGAGCTAGGAGGAGGGATTTGTGCAGGGAGGAGGGATTTAGGGGGAATTTGGCTAAGCAGGGAGATTTCACCTAGGAGAGGGTGGGGAGATTTGGGCCAATAGGGGGATTTGAGTTAGGAGGGGGGGTTTGAGTTAGAAGGGATTTGTGCAGGGAGGGGGGATTTTGTGGGATTTGAGCTAGGAGAGGGTGGGGTGATTTGGGCATATAGGGGGAATTGGGGTAAGAGGGGGGGGATTTGAGCTAGGAGAGGGTGGGGAGATTTTGGCTAATGGGGGGGATTTGAGTTAGGAGGGATTTGTGCAGGGAGGGGGGGTTTGGTGGGATTTGAGCTAGGAGAGGGTGGAGTGGTTTGGGCTAATAGGGGGAATTGGGGTAAGAGGGGGGGTGGATTTGAGCTAGGAGAGGGTGGGGAGATTTGGGCATATAGGGGGAATTGGGGTAAGAGGAGGGGGATTTGAGCTAGGAGAGGGTGGGGTGGTTTGGGCATATAGGGGAATTTGAGTTAGGAGGATGGATTTGTGCAGGGAGGGGGGGATTTAGGGGGAATTGGGGTAAGAGGGGGGGGTGGATTTGAGCTAGGGGAGGGTGGGGTGATTTGGGCTAATAGGGGAATTTGAGTTAGGAGGATGGATTTGTGCAGGGAGGGGGGGATTTAGGGGGAATTGGGCTAAGAAGGGAGATTTCACCTAGGAGAGGGTGGGGAGATTTGGGCTAATAGGGGGATTTGAGTTAGGAGGATGGATTTGTGCAGGGAGGGGGGATTTTGGGGAATCCCCCCCTCCCTGCACAAATCCTCCTCCTAATTCAAATCCACCTTTTTATCCCAAATCTCCCCAAAGAGGGTGGATTTGAGCTACAAGAGGGTGGGGTGATTTGGGCATATAGGGGGAATTGGGGTAAGAGGGGGGGGGGATTTGAGCTAATAGGGGAATTTGAGTTAGGAGGATGGATTTGTGCAGGGAGGAGGGATTTAGGGGGAATTGGGCTAAGCAGGGAGATTTCACCTAGGAGAGGGTGGGGAGATTTGGGCCAATAGGGGGATTTGAGTTAGGAGGGGGGGTTTGAGTTAGAAGGGATTTGTGCAGGGAGGGGGGATTTTGTGGGATTTGAGCTAGGAGAGGGTGGGGTGATTTGGGCATATAGGGGGAATTGGGGTAAGAGGGGGGGGGGATTTGAGCTAGGAGAGGGTGGGGAGATTTGGGCTAATAGGGGGATTTGAGTTAGGAGGATGGATTTGTGCAGGGAGGGGGGATTTAGGGGAATCCCCCCTCCCTGCACAAATCCTCCTCCTAATTCAAATCCACCTGTTTATCCCAAATCTCCCCATAAGAGGGTGGATTTGAGCTAGGAGAGGGTGGGGTGGTTTGGGTATATAGGGGGAATTGGGGTAAGAGGGGGGGGGGATTTGAGCTAGGAGAGGGTGGGGTGGTTTGGGCATATAGGGGGGATTTGAGTCAGGAGGATGGATTTGTGCAGGGAGGGGGGATTTAGGGGAATCCCCCCCTCCCTGCACAAATCCTCCTCCTAATTCAAATCCACCTTTTTATCCCAAATCTCCCCATAAGAGGGTGGATTTGAGCTACAAGAGGGTGGGGTGATTTGGGCATATAGGGGGAATTGGGGTAAGAGGGGGGGGGGATTTGAGCTAGGAGAGGGTGGGGAGATTTGGGCATATAGGGGGAATTGGGGTAAGAGGGGGGGGGGGGGATTTGAGCTAGGAGAGGGTGGGGAGATTTGGGCATATAGGGGGAATTGGGGTAAGAGGGGGGGATTTGAGCTAGGAGAGGGTGGGGAGATTTGGGCATATAGGGGGAATTGGGGTAAGAGGGGGGGGGATTTGAGCTAGGAGAGGGTGGGGTGATTTGGGCATATAGGGGGAATTGGGGTAAGAGGGGGGGGGGGATTTGAGCTAGGAGAGGGTGGGGAGATTTGGGCATATAGGGGGAATTGGGGTAAGAGGGGGGGATTTGAGCTAGGAGAGGGTGGGGAGATTTTGGCTAATGGGGGGGATTTGAGTTAGGAGGGATTTGTGCAGGGAGGGGGGGTTTGGTGGGATTTGAGCTAGGGGAGGGTGGAGTGGTTTGGGCTAATAGGGGGAATTGGGGTAAGAGGGGGGGTGGATTTGAGCTAGGAGAGGGTGGGGAGATTTGGGCATATAGGGGAATTTGAGTTAGGAGGATGGATTTGTGCAGGGAGGGGGGGATTTAGGGGGAATTGGGGTAAGGGGGGGGGGTGGATTTGAGCTAGGGGAGGGTGGGGTGATTTGGGCTAATAGGGGAATTTGAGTTAGGAGGATGGATTTGTGCAGGGAGGGGGGGATTTAGGGGGAATTGGGCTAAGAAGGGAGATTTCACCTAGGAGAGGGTGGGGAGATTTGGGCTAATAGGGGGATTTGAGTTAGGAGGATGGATTTGTGCAGGGAGGGGGGATTTTGGGGAATCCCCCCCTCCCTGCACAAATCCTCCTCCTAATTCAAATCCACCTTTTTATCCCAAATCTCCCCAAAGAGGGTGGATTTGAGCTACAAGAGGGTGGGGTGATTTGGGCATATAGGGGGAATTGGGGTAAGAGGGGGGGGGGGGATTTGAGCTAATAGGGGAATTTGAGTTAGGAGGATGGATTTGTGCAGGGAGGAGGGATTTAGGGGGAATTGGGCTAAGCAGGGAGATTTCACCTAGGAGAGGGTGGGGAGATTTGGGCCAATAGGGGGATTTGAGTTAGGAGGGGGGGTTTGAGTTAGAAGGGATTTGTGCAGGGAGGGGGGATTTTGTGGGATTTGAGCTAGGAGAGGGTGGGGTGATTTGGGCATATAGGGGGAATTGGGGTAAGAGGGGGGGGGGATTTGAGCTAGGAGAGGGTGGGGAGATTTGGGCTAATAGGGGGATTTGAGTTAGGAGGATGGATTTGTGCAGGGAGGGGGGATTTAGGGGAATCCCCCCTCCCTGCACAAATCCTCCTCCTAATTCAAATCCACCTGTTTATCCCAAATCTCCCCATAAGAGGGTGGATTTGAGCTAGGAGAGGGTGGGGTGGTTTGGGTATATAGGGGGAATTGGGGTAAGAGGGGGGGTGGATTTGAGCTAGGAGAGGGTGGGGTGGTTTGGGCATATAGGGGGGATTTGAGTCAGGAGGATGGATTTGTGCAGGGAGGGGGGATTTAGGGGAATCCCCCCCTCCCTGCACAAATCCTCCTCCTAATTCAAATCCACCTTTTTATCCCAAATCTCCCCATAAGAGGGTGGATTTGAGCTACAAGAGGGTGGGGTGATTTGGGCATATAGGGGGAATTGGGGTAAGAGAGGGGGGGGATTTGAGCTAGGAGAGGGTGGGGAGATTTGGGCATATAGGGGGAATTGGGGTAAGAGGGGGGGGGGGATTTGAGCTAGGAGAGGGTGGGGAGATTTGGGCATATAGGGGGAATTGGGGTAAGAGGGGGGGATTTGAGCTAGGAGAGGGTGGGGAGATTTGGGCATATAGGGGGAATTGGGGTAAGAGGGGGGGGGATTTGAGCTAGGAGAGGGTGGGGTGATTTGGGCATATAGGGGGAATTGGGGTAAGAGGGGGGGGGATTTGAGCTAGGAGAGGGTGGGGAGATTTTGGCTAATGGGGGGGATTTGAGTTAGGAGGGATTTGTGCAGGGAGGGGGGGTTTGGTGGGATTTGAGCTAGGGGAGGGTGGAGTGGTTTGGGCTAATAGGGGGAATTGGGGTAAGAGGGGGGGTGGATTTGAGCTAGGAGAGGGTGGGGAGATTTGGGCATATAGGGGGAATTGGGGTAAGAGGGGGGGGGATTTGAGCTAGGAGAGGGTGGGGAGATTTGGGCATATAGGGGGAATTGGGGTAAGAGGGGGGGTGGATTTGAGCTAGGGGAGGGTGGGGTGATTTGGGCTAATAGGGGAATTTGAGTTAGGAGGATGGATTTGTGCAGGGAGGGGGGATTTGGGGGAATCCCCCCTCCCTGCACAAATCCTCCTCCTAATTCAAATCCACCTGTTTATCCCAAATCTCCCCATAAGAGGGTGGATTTGAGCTAGGAGAGGGTGGGGTGATTTGGGCATATAGGGGGAATTGGGGTAAGAGGGGGGATTTGAGCTAGGAGAGGGTGGGGAGATTTGGGCATATAGGGGGAATTGGGGTAAGAGGGGGGGGGATTTGAGCTAGGAGAGGGTGGGGAGATTTGGGCATATAGGGGGAATTGGGGTAAGAGGGGGGGGATTTGAGCTAGGAGAGGGTGGGGAGATTTGGGCATATAGGGGGAATTGGGGTAAGGGGGGGGATTTGAGCTAGGAGAGGGTGGGGAGATTTGGGCATATAGGGGGAATTGGGGTAAGAGGGGGGGGATTTGAGCTACAAGAGGGTGGGGTGATTTGGGCATATAGGGGGAATTGGGGTAAGGGGGGGGGTGGATTTGAGCTAGGAGAGGGTGGGGAGATTTGGGCATATAGGGGGAATTGGGGTAAGAGGGGGGGTGGATTTGAGCTAGGGGAGGGTGGGGTGATTTGGGCTAATAGGGGAATTTGAGTTAGGAGGATGGATTTGTGCAGGGAGGGGGGGATTTAGGGGGAATTGGGCTAAGAAGGGAGATTTCACCTAGGAGAGGGTGGGGAGATTTGGGCATATAGGGGGATTTGAGTTAGGAGGGGAGGGGGGGTTGAGTTAGGAGGGTTTTGTGCAGGGAGGAGGGATTTGGGGGAATCAGGGAGTGAAGGGGGGGGGGGTACATAAACTGACCGCTCCATACTTTAGATAGATGTACACACACATACACAACCACATTAGGAGAGAGTAGATCGCACACACAGATTATAGGATGAGGCCGTACTACAAACATACACCCAACATTAGAGAAAGGATGACTAGCATCCAGTAGGGTAGCTTAGTGTGGTCAGTGTAGGTCCTGCCCTAGAAGAGTCTACCTTGCCGTGGTGGGCAGGCTTGGAATCTCTTGGTCAAAAGTGTGTCAGCGAATGGGCGAGAGGATCACTAGATCTTCACTTCTGACCAATAGATTTTACCAAAGGACTCTTGGTTTAATCAGAGTATCGTATTTTTCGCCTTATAAGACGCACTTTTTCTTCCCCAAAACTGGGGGGGGAAGTTGGTGCGTCTTATAAGACGAAGATACCATTTTTTTACTCACCGATCCGACCGATCCGATCAGCGCACCGCCGCTGCGGTCTTAGGAAAGGCCGCGGCTTTGGCCTAGCTCCGGAGCGGTCGGCCATCTTGGTACACCCGGCGGCGGTGCGCGCAGAGCAGAGCAGAGGGCTCGCGTGGGGGCTCCTACCAGAGCGATCTGCAACAGTGAGTTGGGGGCAATGTTACTGGCTGGCATGTGGGGGCAATGTTACTGGCTGGCATGTGGGGGCAATGTTACTGGCTGGCATGTGGGGGCAATGTTACTGGCTGGCATGTGGGGGCAATGTTACTGGCTGGCATGTGGGGGCAATGTTACTGGCTGGCATGTGGGGGCAATGTTACTGGCTGGCATGTGGGGGCAATGTTACTGGCTATTACTATGTGGGGGCAATGTTACTGGCTATTACTATGTGGGGGCAATGTTACTGGCTAATATTATGTGGGGGCAATGTTACTGGCTAATATTATGTGGGGGCAATGTTACTGGCTAATATTATGTGGGGGCAATGTTACTGGCTAATATTATGTGGGGGCAATGTTACTGGCTATTACTATGTGGGGGCAATGTTACTGGCTAATATTATGTGGGGGGCAATGTTACTGGCTAATATTATGTGGGGGCAATGTTACTGGCTGGCATGTGGGGGCAATGTTACTGGCTGGCATGTGGGGGCAATGTTACTGGCTGGCATGTGGGGGCAATGTTACTGGCTATTACTATGTGGGGGCAATGTTACTGGCTATTACTATGTGGGGGCAATGTTACTGGCTATTACTATGTGGGGGCAATGTTACTGGCTATTATTATGTGGGGGCAATGTTACTGGCTATTACTATGTGGGGGCAATGTTACTGGCTAATATTATGTGGGGGCAATGTTACTGGCTAATATTATGTGGGGGCAATGTTACTGGCTATTACTATGTGGGGGCAATGTTACTGGCTATTACTATGTGGGGGGCAATGTTACTGGCTATTACTATGTGGGGGCAATGTTACTGGCTATTACTATGTGGGGGCAATGTTACTGGCTATTACTATGTGGGGGCAATGTTACTGGCTAATATTATGTGGGGGGCAATGTTACTGGCTAATATTATGTGGGGGCAATGTTACTGGCTATTACTATGTGGGGGCAATGTTACTGGCTGGCATGTGGGGGCAATGTTACTGGCTGGCATGTGGGGGCAATGTTACTGGCTGGCATGTGGGGGCAATGTTACTGGCTATTACTATGTGGGGGCAATGTTACTGGCTATTACTATGTGGGGGCAATGTTACTGGCTATTACTATGTGGGGGCAATGTTACTGGCTATTATTATGTGGGGGCAATGTTACTGGCTATTACTATGTGGGGGCAATGTTACTGGCTAATATTATGTGGGGGCAATGTTACTGGCTAATATTATGTGGGGGCAATGTTACTGGCTATTACTATGTGGGGGCAATGTTACTGGCTATTACTATGTGGGGGCAATGTTACTGGCTAATATTATGTGGGGGCAATGTTACTGGCTATTACTATGTGGGGGCAATGTTACTGGCTAATATTATGTGGGGGGCAATGTTACTGGCTAATATTATGTGGGGGCAATGTTACTGGCTATTACTATGTGGGGGTGGTGTGATGGTGATGACCAGTGGGGGGCAAATATTTTACTACAGTATTTGGGTCAATGAAATGAGTAAGTGATAGCGCTAGTGTTAACTAGTGCTGAGTGAGTACAGTGCAAATATTAGTAATATAAAACATACATAGTGAGTGTAAATAGCAACACTTATGAAAAATTACTATTAAGTCCAATGAGATGTTGGAATGAGTTCCTTATGGGTTAACACCCATATGCAGCCCTATGGTGATCAGCTGGCGTTTCCTCCTCATTAGACAGACAATGACCTTTCCCATTAAGAGATCCAAGCAGAAAACCTCAATATAAGGGAAGAAAAAAGAAAGAGGACAAGCCTCATAGCACAATACTGTATAACAGAGGACAATGGACAAGAGACTACACCGACGGTAATGAACTCACAAAACAGGCTCTGAGATAGATTGCCGCTCAGTATGTTGATCTCCTCACTAGGATCGAAGTCCCGTCAAACATAGGCTCCTCCCCCACGCGTTCCGTCACTAGGCACGTGACTTAGTCATGGGTCTCTGAATGACTATGGGAGATGGCTGAGCTTATAACAGAGCCGTTGCGTGTCATTCAAACAGGAAGTGAAACCACAGAAAGGAGAGGGGGTTGACATCTACATCATTGCAGGTAACAACCTCGAGCACTGTGCAAAAAATAGCAGATTATAGCACTCGCTACATTTGGCAACATTGTGCAATACAATAGTATTTTAATACAGGGAAAAAATATATATATAATCTATCAACACAGACTCAATTAGACTATCTTGTTGATAAAAAACAAACAGAATATTTAAAATAATGTTTTAAAATATCTAGAACCATTAAAAAAGGAGGACCTGCCTTCTTAGTAAGTTTAAAAAGCAACCACATCGCCCCCTTCATATGGTAAATACATACTGCATGCAAAAGATATACTATAGAGACGTAAAAAACATAGGCCCAGATTCTCATACATTAGCGCTGCTCCTGGGCAGCGTAATGTATGAGCTCTACGTTACACTGCCGCAGGTCTACAGGTTTAAATCCTGATTCTCAGAACACTTACCTGTAAACTTGCGGCGGTGTAGCGTTAGATTGCTCGGCGCAAGCCCGCCCAATTCAAATGGGGCGGGCACCATTTAAATTAGGCGCGCTCCCGCGCCGAGCGTACTGCGCATGCTCCGTCGGGTAAATTACCCGACGTGCATTGCGCTAAATGACGTCGCCCCGACGTCATTTGCCTAGATGTATACGTAAATGGCGTCCAGCGCCATTCACGGACGTCTTACGCAAACGACGTTATTTTTATTCAATTCGACGCGGGAACGACGGCCATAGTTAACATTGGTTGCGCCTGCTAATTAGCAGGGGCAACCTTACGCGTCGGGTACGCTACGCAAACGACGTTAATTCGCTGCGTCGACCTCGCGTATGTTCGGGAATCGCCGTACTTACCTCATTTGCATAGACGACGGGGAAAAGCGACGATGCGACACCTAGCGGCGGGAAAAAAAATTACTTTTAAGATCTGACAGCGTAAGAGCCTTACGCATGTCAGATCTAATGGGTACCTATGCGCAACTGATTCTGAGAATCAGTCGCATAGATACCCGGGGCCAGATGAGGTGTTACGACGGCGCAAATGGTGTTGCGCCGTCGTAACGCCTTTGAGAATCTGGCCCATACTCTATACATTCATGCATCCTGAGGGGGTGTCATAAAGAAATACCAAGTGTGCTGCATTTTGTAAAAAATTTAATCTACGTTAAAAAATGTATTAATAATAAGAATAAGTTGCAAAAAGTGAGTTCTTGTGTCTGTTTAAACACACTCACATAACAACATAAAAACATAAGCCACCATAAAGGGGAGGAAGACACCCATTCAAGATGCAAGGTGATAACCAAAAAATGCACAAATTATTTACACAAAAATAATTTATATAAAAAATTCTTCTTATCCCTGAATCAATCCGATCACTACACAATCGGAACATATAAGATAAAAAAACTAAAAATCTGAAATAAAACAATTCAAATCAAATTCTACATTGAGCCCATTTGGCACTAAAGAGCGCATTTCGTGTATCCATCTGGATTCGCTTTTACTAAGCTCGCGAATTTTGTGGCTGCCTCTCCAATGGGGTTTATATTTCTCCAAGGCCCAGAACTTAAGTTGTTTAGGGTCTTTATTATGACATAATGCGAAGTGACGCGAAACATTGTGATCGGGATACCCCTTTTCAATATTTTGCACATGTTCTCTTATGCGTTTCCACATTGGTCTTTTTGTGCGACCTATATATTGGAGTGAACAAGAACACTGAAGGGCATACACCACACCTTCTGTTCGACAGGTAATAAGATCTTTGATCTCATATTCTTTTTGGGTAACATGGGACACGAATTTTGAACATTTTTGTCCGTTAAGGTTCGTTTTTTTGCATGCGTAACAACGCTTGCAGGGGAAAAACCCCTTACCCTGATAGAAGGTTAATTGATTATGTTTTGTTGGGGGGTCCGGAACATTTTTCGCTACCAGATCCCGTAAGGTAGGAGCTCTTCTATATATCATCTTAGGAATACTTGGAAGTATACCTTGTAGTTGCCTGTCAGCTTGTAAAATAGGCCAGTATTTTCGAAAAATCTTTTCTAACTGTTTATGCTGGACACTATAATTAACCACTTAAGCCCCGGACCAATATGCAGCCTAAAGACCCAAGGTGTTTTTACAGTTCGGGACTGCGTCGCTTTAACAGACAATTGCGCGGTCGTGCGACGTGGCTCCCAAACAAAATTGGCGTCCTTTTTTCCCCACAAATAGAGCTTTCTTTTGGTGGTATTTGATCACATCTGCGGTTTTTAGTTTTTGCGCTATAAACAAAAATAGAGCGACAATTTTGAAAAAAAAGCAATATTTTTTACTTTTTGCTGTAATAAATATCCCCCAAAAACATATATAAAAACATTTTTTTTCCTCAGTTTAGGCCGATACGTATTCTTCTACCTATTTTTAGTAAAAAAAATCGCAATAAGCGTTTATCGATTGGTTTGCGCAAAATTTATAGTGTTTACAAAATAGGGGATAGTTTTATTGCATTTTTATTTTTTATTTTTTTTTTACTACTAATGGCGGCGATCAGCAATTTTTTTCGTGACTGCGACATTATGGCGGACACTTCGGACAATTTTGACACATTTTTGGGACCATTGTCATTTTCACAGCAAAAAATGCATTTAAATTGCATTCTTTATTGTGAAAATGACAGTTGCAGTTTGGGAGTTAACCACAGGTGGCGCTGTAGGAGTTAGGGTGCACCTAGTGTGTGTTTACAACTGTTTGGGGGTGTGGCTGTAGGAATGACGTCATCGATCGTGTCTTCCCTATAAAGGGAATGACGCGATCGATGCGCCGCCATAGTGAAGGACGGGGAAGCCGTGTTTACACACGGCTCTCCTCGTTCTTCAGCTCCGGGGAGCGATCGCGACGGAGCGGCTATAAACAAATAGCCGCGCCGTGGTCCCGGATCGCTCCCTGAGCGGACCCGACCTCCGCATGTAGCGGGGGGGGTCCCGATCGGACCCCCCACCCGCTAATAGGCGAGGACGTACCTATACGCCCATGTGCCTGTACGTGCCATATTGTGGACGTATATGTACATGGGGTGGTCCTTAAGTGGTTAAAAATAATGGGTAGTTCCATTCCAACTGCCTGATTTTTAATCTTATCCTGTATGAGGGATTCTCTAGGAGTATCATATACTTTTGAGATTTGTGTTTGGATAAATTCTTCATCATATCCCTTATTCACAAATTTCTTCCCCAGCATATTAGCTTGTTCTAAGAAGATATTAGGGTCTGAACAATTTCTCCGGATCCTTGTCATTTGTCCTTTAGGGATATTGATCAACCAAGGATCATGATGACAGCTATCTGTTGGTATATAGCTGTTTCTTTCTACTGGTTTGAAATATGTTTTTGTAGTTATTTTTTGGGGTTCCAAAGTGATTTCCAAATCCAGAAATTGAATAGATTTATCACTAATTGAGTATGAAAGGTTGATGTTCTTCTGATTCTGGTTTAGATTGTCAAAAAATTGTATAAGGGAGGCTTCATCACCACTCCAGATGATGATGCAATCATCTATGTATCTTCTGTACAGAACTAGGTGATGCGGCATATTTTCATAGACAGCCATTTCCTCCCATTCGGACATGAACACATTTGCGACACTTGGCGCATATTTTGCGCCCATCCCTATTCCATTTAGTTGTCGATAAAAATCGGATCTATACCAGAAATAATTATGCTGAAGGCCATAGGCCAAGCACCTCAGGACAAACCGTCTCTGTTTGGAAATTAAAGAACCATACTTATTGAGGGCCCACTTAGTTGCCCCAATTGCCTCTTCGTGATTAATTATGGTATAAAGTGATGCCACATCCGCTGTGGCTAACAAATATTTCTCACTTGTATTTATCACTAATGAGTCAAGGATCTGAATAAGATGCTTAGTATCTCTCAGATAAGCCTTGGTGAGAGGAACTAAGGGCTGAATAAACTTATCAACATATTCTCCCAGACGGGAGTTTATAGATTGTATCCCATTTATAATGGGTCTCCCAGGTGGTCTAGTTTGATCCTTATGAATTTTTGGTATTGTGTATATGATTGGAACCCTGCATACTTCTGGAATCAGGTATTTTTCCTCTCTTTTGTTGAGAATACCTCTTTCTCTTCCTCGATAGATTAGTTCAGACAGTTCTTCTTTATTAGTATTTGGGTCAGAATCTTTTTTTTCCTAGATTTTCCTCCTTTAAAATTGGGTGCGTCTTATATTCCGGTGCGTCTTATACGGCGAAAAATACGGTATATATAGTTAGAAAAGGGAAAAAATGTGTATAGATCCATAATTCTACTTTCATAAACACACAATAAAGATTTGGTATATTTGAATTGTTTCCTCTTTTATTTAATCCTTTCATGACCAGGACTCATTACCACTTGGATGCCCAGGCCACATTTGCAAGGCTGGAAGGGGCTCTATGGCTACTTCTTCCACTTCTGGTGTGTGTAGGGACGTGTAATAGGTGTTTATGTCCTCACCGTGTGTCCTCGCTATGTACATGGTGAGGACACGCGGCGAGGACAGACGGCGAGGACAGACGGCGAGGACAGACGGCGAGGACACGCGGCGAGGGGGATTAAATTTGCATGTGCTGCGCTATATAAGTTTTCATTCATTCATTCATGTGTGATGTGAAGGGGTGCAGACCCTGCACCTCTGCACCCCTTCACATCACACAGCCTCCTGCACCCCTTCACATCACACAGCCCCCTGCACCCCTTCACATCACACAGCCCCGTGCACCCCTTCACATCACACAGCCCCCTGCACCTCTGGACCCCTTTACATCACACATCCCCCTGCACCTCTGCACCCCTTCACATCACACAGCACCCTGCACCTCTGCACCCCTTCACATCACACAGCCTCCTGCACCCCTTCACATCACACAGCCCCCTGCACCCCTTCACATCACACAGCCCCCTGCACCTCTGGACCCCTTCACATCACACAGCCCCCTGCACCCCTTCACATCACACAGCCCCCTGCACCTCTGGACCCCTTCACATCACACAGCACCCTGCACCTCTGCACCCCTTCACATCACACAGCACCCTGCACCTCTGCACCCCTTTACATCACACATCCCCCTGCACCTCTGCACCCCTTCACATCACACAGCACCCTGCACCTCTGCACCCCTTTACATCACACATCCCCCTGCACCTCTGCACCCCTTCACATCACACAGCCCCCTGCACCTCTGCACCCCTTTACATCACACATCCCCCTGCACCTCTGCACCCCTTTACATCACACAGCACCCTGCACCTCTGCATCCCTTCACATCACACAGCCTCCTGCACCTCTGCACCCCTTCACATCACACATCCCCCTGCACCTCTGCACCCCTTCACATCACACAGCCCCCTGCACCCCTTCACATCACACAGCACCCTGCACCTCTGGACCCCTTTACATCACACATCCCCCTGCACCTCTGCACCCCTTCACATCACACAGCCCCCTGCACCCCTTCACATCACACAGCACCCTGCACCTCTGGACCCCTTTACATCACACATCCCCCTGCACCTCTGCACCCCTTCACATCACACAGCCCCCTGCACCCCTTCACATCACACAGCCCCCTGCACCTCTGCACCCCTTCACATCACACAGCACCCTGCACCTCTGCACCCCTTTACATCACACAGCCCCCTGCACCTCTGCACCCCTTCACATCACACAGCCCCCTGCACCTCTGCACCCCTTCACATCACACATCCCCCTGCACCCCTTCACATCACACAGCCCCCTGCACCCCTTCACATCACACAGCCCCCTGCACCTCTGCACCCCTTCACATCACACAGCCTCCTGCACCTCTGCACCCCTTCACATCACACATCCCCCTGCACCTCTGCACCCCTTCACATCACACATCCCCCTGCACCCCTTCACATCACACAGCCTGCTGCACCTCTGGACCCCTTTACAATCACACAGCCCTCTGGACCCCTTTACATCACACAGCCCCCTGCACCTCTGGACCCCTTTACATCACACATCCCCCTGCACCTCTGGACCCCTTTACATCACACATCCCCCTGCACCCCTTTACAGTACACAGCCCCCTGCACCCCTTTACAGTACACAGCCCCCTGCACCCCTTTACAGTACACAGCCCCCTGCACCTCTTTACATTAGACAAATGTGCAGGGTGTTGGACCCCTTTACATTACACAGCACCCTGCACCTCTGGACCCCTTTACATTACACAGCACCCTGCACCACTGGACCCCTTTACATTACACAGCCCCCTGCACCTCTGGACCCCTTTACATTACACAGCCCCCTGCACCTCTGGACCCCTTTACATTACACAGCCCCCTGCACCTCTGGACCCCTTTACATCAGACCTTCCTCAGTGCAGACTCCCCCAGTGCAAAAACTCCTCAGTGCAATCCCCCCCCCCCCTAGTACAAACCCTGCTCAGTGCAAAAAAAAACCATTCAGTACCCATGCAAACCCCCCTCAGTGCAGTGACACTCCCCCCCCCCCGTGAAAAAAAACCTCAGTGCAAACCCCCCCAGTGCAGTCCCGTCCCGTCCCCCCCTCAGTGCAAACCCCAACAGCACAAAAACTCGTCGGCGCAAACCCTCCTCAGTGCAACGACCCCCCCCAGTGCAAAATCTCCTCAGTACAAACCCCCCCAGTGCAAAATCTCCTCAGTACAAACCCCCCAGTGCAAAAACTCCTCAGTACAAACCCCCCCCAGTGCAAAATCTCCTCAGTACAAACCCCCCAGTGCAAAAACTCCTCAGTACAAACCCCCCCAGTGCAAAATCTCCTCAGTACAAACCCCCCAGTGCAAAATCTCCTCAGTACAAACCCCCAGTGCAAAATCTCCTCAGTACAAACCCCCCCAGTGCAAAAACTCCTCAGTACAAACCCCCCAGTGCAAAAACTCCTCAGTACAAACCCCCCAGTGCAAAATCTCCTCAGTACAACCCCCCAGTGCAAAATCTCCTCAGTACAAACCCCCCAGTGCAAAATCTCCTCAGTACAAACCCCCCAGTGCAAAATCTCCTCAGTACAAACCCCCCAGTGCAAAATCTCCTCAGTACAAACCCCCCAGTGCAAAATCTCCTCAGTACAAACCCCCCAGTGCAAAATCTCCTCAGTACAAACCCCCCAGTGCAAAATCTCCTCAGTACAAGCCCCCCAGTGCAAAAACTCCTCAGTACAAACCCCCCCAGTGCAAAATCTCCTCAGTACAAACCCCCCAGTGCAAAATCTCCTCAGTACAAACCCCCAGTGCAAAATCTCCTCAGTACAAACCCCCCAGTGCAAAATCTCCTCAGTACAAACCCTCCTCAGTGCAAAAACTCCTCAGTACAAACCCCCCAGTGCATAAACTCCTCAGTACAAACCCCCCGAGTGCAAAAACTCCTCAGTACAAACCCCCCAGTGCAAAATCTCCTCAGTACAAACCCTCCTCAGTGCAAAAACTCCTCAGTACAAACCCCCCAGTGCATAAACTCCTCAGTACAAACCCTCCTCAGTGCAAAAACTCCTCAGTACAACCCCCCCAGTGCAAAATCTCCTCAGTACAAACCCCCCAGTGCAAAAACTCCTCAGTACAAACCCCCCAGTGCAAAATCTCCTCAGTACAAACCCCCCAGTGCAAAATCTCCTCAGTACAAACCCCCCAGTGCAAAATCTCCTCAGCACAAACCCCCCAGTGCAAAAACTCCTCAGTACAAACCCCCCAGTGCAAAATCTCCTCAGTACAAACCCCCCAGTGCAAAATCTCCTCAGCACAAACCCCCCAGTGCAAAATCTCCTCAGTACAAACCCCCCAGTGCAAAATCTCCTCAGTACAAACCCCCCAGTGCAAAATCTCCTCAGTACAAACCCCCCAGTGCAAAAACTCCTCAGTACAAACCCCCCAGTGCAAAATCTCCTCAGTACAAACCCCCCAGTGCAAAATCTCCTCAGTACAAACCCCCCAGTGCAAAATCTCCTCAGTACAACCCCCCCAGTGCAAAAACTCCTCAGTACAAACCCCCCAGTGCAAAATCTCCTCAGTACAAACCCCCCAGTGCAAAATCTCCTCAGTACAAACCCCCCAGTGCAAAATCTCCTCAGCACAAACCCCCCAGTGCAAAAACTCCTCAGTACAAACCCCCCAGTGCAAAATCTCCTCAGTACAAACCCCCCAGTGCAAAATCTCCTCAGCACAAACCCCCCAGTGCATAATCTCCTCAGTAGTACACCCCCCAGTGCAAAAACTCCTCAGTACAAACCCCCCAGTGCAAAATCTCCTCAGTACAAACCCCCCAGTGCAAAATCTCCTCAGTACAAACCCCCCAGTGCAAAAACTCCTCAGTACAAACCCCCCAGTGCAAAATCTCCTCAGTACAAACCCCCCAGTGCAAAAACTCCTCAGTACAAACCCCCCAGTGCAAAATCTCCTCAGTACAAACCCCCCAGTGCAAAATCTCCTCAGTACAAACCCCCCAGTGCAAAATCTCCTCAGCACAAACCCCCCAGTGCAAAAACTCCTCAGTACAAACCCCCCAGTGCAAAATCTCCTCAGTACAAACCCCCCAGTGCAAAATCTCCTCAGCACAAACCCCCCAGTGCATAATCTCCTCAGTAGTACACCCCCCAGTGCAAAAACTCCTCAGTACAAACCCCCCAGTGCAAAATCTCCTCAGTACAAACCCCCCAGTGCAAAATCTCCTCAGTACAAACCCCCCAGTGCAAAAACTCCTCAGTACAAACCCCCCAGTGCAAAATCTCCTCAGTACAAACCCCCCAGTGCAAAAACTCCTCAGTACAAACCCCCCAGTGCAAAATCTCCTCAGTACAAACCCCCCAGTGCAAAATCTCCTCAGTACAAACCCCCCCATTGCAAAATCTCCTCAGTACAAACCCCCCAGTGCAAAATCTCCTCAGTACAAACCCCCCAGTGCAAACAAAATCTCCTCAGTACAAACCCCCCAGTGCAAAAACTCCTCAGTACAAACCCCCCAGTGCAAAATCTCCTCAGTACAAACCCTCCTCAGTGCAAAAACTCCTCAGTACAAACCCCCCAGTGCATAAACTCCTCAGTACAAACCCCCCCAGTGCAAAAACTCCTCAGTACAAACCCCCCAGTGCAAAATCTCCTCAGTACAAACCCCCCAGTGCAAAATCTCCTCAGTACAAACCCCCCAGTGCAAAATCTCCTCAGTACAAACCCCCCAGTGCAAAATCTCCTCAGTACAAACCCCCCAGTGCAAAATCTCCTCAGTACAAACCCCCCAGTGCAAAAACTCCTCAGTACAAACCCCCCAGTGCAAAATCTCCTCAGTACAAACCCTCCTCAGTGCAAAAACTCCTCAGTACAAACCCCCCAGTGCATAAACTCCTCAGTACAAACCCTCCTCAGTGCAAAAACTCCTCAGTACAACCCCCCCAGTGCAAAATCTCCTCAGTACAAACCCCCCCCATTGCAAAATCTCCTCAGTACAAACCCCCCCATTGCAAAATCTCCTCAGTACAAACCCCCCCCAGTGCAAAAACTCCTCAGTACAAACCCCCCAGTGCAAAATCTCCTCAGTACAAACCCCCCAGTGCAAAATCTCCTCAGTACAAACCCCCCAGTGCAAAATCTCCTCAGTACAAACCCTCCTCAGTGCAAAAACTCCTCAGTACAAACCCCCCAGTGCAAAATCTCCTCAGTACAAACCCCCCAGTGCAAAATCTCCTCAGTACAAACCCCCCAGTGCAAAAACTCCTCAGTACAAACCCCCCAGTGCAAAATCTCCTCAGTACAAACCCCCCAGTGCAAAATCTCCTCAGTACAAACCCCCCAGTGCAAAATCTCCTCAGTACAAACCCCCCAGTGCAAAAACTCCTCAGTACAAACCCCCCAGTGCAAAATCTCCTCAGTACAAACCCCCCAGTGCAAAATCTCCTCAGTACAAACCCCCCAGTGCAAAAACTCCTCAGTACAAACCCCCCAGTGCAAAATCTCCTCAGTACAAACCCCCCAGTGCAAAAACTCCTCAGTACAAACCCCCCAGTGCAAAATCTCCTCAGTACAAACCCCCCAGTGCAAAATCTCCTCAGTACAAACCCCCCAGTGCAAAATCTCCTCAGCACAAACCCCCCAGTGCAAAAACTCCTCAGTACAAACCCCCCAGTGCAAAATCTCCTCAGTACAAACCCCCCAGTGCAAAATCTCCTCAGCACAAACCCCCCAGTGCATAATCTCCTCAGTAGTACACCCCCCAGTGCAAAAACTCCTCAGTACAAACCCCCCAGTGCAAAATCTCCTCAGTACAAACCCCCCAGTGCAAAATCTCCTCAGTACAAACCCCCCAGTGCAAAAACTCCTCAGTACAAACCCCCCAGTGCAAAAACTCCTCAGTACAAACCCCCCAGTGCAAAAACTCCTCAGTACAAACCCCCCAGTGCAAAATCTCCTCAGTACAAACCCCCCAGTGCAAAATCTCCTCAGTACAAACCCCCCCATTGCAAAATCTCCTCAGTACAAACCCCCCAGTGCAAAATCTCCTCAGTACAAACCCCCCAGTGCAAAATCTCCTCAGTACAAACCCCCCAGTGCAAAAACTCCTCAGTACAAACCCCCCAGTGCAAAATCTCCTCAGTACAAACCCTCCTCAGTGCAAAAACTCCTCAGTACAAACCCCCCAGTGCATAAACTCCTCAGTACAAACCCCCCCAGTGCAAAAACTCCTCAGTACAAACCCCCCAGTGCAAAATCTCCTCAGTACAAACCCCCCAGTGCAAAATCTCCTCAGTACAAACCCCCCAGTGCAAAATCTCCTCAGTACAAACCCCCCAGTGCAAAATCTCCTCAGTACAAACCCCCCAGTGCAAAAACTCCTCAGTACAAACCCCCCAGTGCAAAATCTCCTCAGTACAAACCCCCCAGTGCAAAATCTCCTCAGTACAAACCCCCCCATTGCAAAATCTCCTCAGTACAAACCCCCCAGTGCAAAATCTCCTCAGTACAAACCCCCCAGTGCAAAATCTCCTCAGTACAAACCCCCCAGTGCAAAAACTCCTCAGTACAAACCCCCCAGTGCAAAATCTCCTCAGTACAAACCCTCCTCAGTGCAAAAACTCCTCAGTACAAACCCCCCAGTGCATAAACTCCTCAGTACAAACCCTCCTCAGTGCAAAAACTCCTCAGTACAACCCCCCCAGTGCAAAATCTCCTCAGTACAAACCCCCCCCATTGCAAAATCTCCTCAGTACAAACCCCCCCATTGCAAAATCTCCTCAGTACAAACCCCCCCAGTGCAAAAACTCCTCAGTACAAACCCCCCAGTGCAAAATCTCCTCAGTACAAACCCCCCAGTGCAAAATCTCCTCAGTACAAACCCCCCAGTGCAAAATCTCCTCAGTACAAACCCTCCTCAGTGCAAAAACTCCTCAGTACAAACCCCCCAGTGCAAAATCTCCTCAGTACAAACCCCCCAGTGCAAAATCTCCTCAGTACAAACCCCCCAGTGCAAAAACTCCTCAGTACAAACCCCCCAGTGCAAAATCTCCTCAGTACAAACCCCCCAGTGCAAAATCTCCTCAGTACAAACCCCCCAGTGCAAAATCTCCTCAGCACAAACCCCCCAGTGCAAAAACTCCTCAGTACAAACCCCCCAGTGCAAAATCTCCTCAGTACAAACCCCCCAGTGCAAAATCTCCTCAGCACAAACCCCCCAGTGCAAAATCTCCTCAGTACAAACCCCCCAGTGCAAAATCTCCTCAGTACAAACCCCCCAGTGCAAAATCTCCTCAGTACAAACCCCCCAGTGCAAAAACTCCTCAGTACAAACCCCCCAGTGCAAAATCTCCTCAGTACAAACCCCCCAGTGCAAAATCTCCTCAGTACAAACCCCCCAGTGCAAAATCTCCTCAGCACAAACCCCCCAGTGCAAAAACTCCTCAGTACAAACCCCCCAGTGCAAAATCTCCTCAGTACAAACCCCCCAGTGCAAAATCTCCTCAGCACAAACCCCCCAGTGCATAATCTCCTCAGTAGTACACCCCCCAGTGCAAAAACTCCTCAGTACAAACCCCCCAGTGCAAAATCTCCTCAGTACAAACCCCCCAGTGCAAAATCTCCTCAGTACAAACCCCCCAGTGCAAAAACTCCTCAGTACAAACCCCCCAGTGCAAAATCTCCTCAGTACAAACCCCCCAGTGCAAAAACTCCTCAGTACAAACCCCCCAGTGCAAAATCTCCTCAGTACAAACCCCCCAGTGCAAAAACTCCTCAGTACAAACCCCCCAGTGCAAAATCTCCTCAGTACAAACCCCCCAGTGCAAAATCTCCTCAGTACAAACCCCCCAGTGCAAAATCTCCTCAGTACAAACCCCCCAGTGCAAAATCTCCTCAGCACAAACCCCCCAGTGCAAAATCTCCTCAGTACAACCCCCCCAGTGCAAAATCTCCTCAGTACAAACCCCCCAGTGCAAAATCTCCTCAGCACAAACCCCCCAGTGCAAAATCTCCTCAGCACAAACCCCCCAGTGCAAAATCTCCTCAGTACAAACCCCCCAGTGCAAAATCTCCTCAGTACAAACCCCCCAGTGCAAAATCTCCTCAGCACAAACCCCCCAGTGCAAAAACTCCTCAGTACAAACCCCCCCAGTGCAAAATCTCCTCAGTACAAACCCCCCAGTGCAAAATCTCCTCAGTACAAGCCCCCCAGTGCAAAAACTCCTCAGTACAAACCCCCCAGTGCAAAAACTCCTCAGTACAAACCCCCCAGTGCAAAAACTCCTCAGCACAAACCCCCCAGTGCAAAAACTCCTCAGTACAAACCCCCCAGTGCAAAATCTCCTCAGTAGTACACCCCCCCCCCCCCATTCAGTACCTCAGATCAGTGAGCGGGCGGGCACATTGCACAGAAGGTCCCCTCCCCCTCGGTACACACTCGGCTGTGTGACGTCAGGTGTTCTGAAGTGCCGAACTCCGCTCGGTGTCACCGCGGCCGTGAGAGGAGGGAAGGAGGAGTGCAGCCGCGGTGTCACCCCTCCCCCTTTGTATCTGCGTGCAGCTCTTACCGTAGTTGCCACTGCCTAAAGTCATGGAGGGGGCGGCGGCGCTGCTTCAGTCACGGGGGGGGGGGGGCGCCGGCCTGACACCCCCAGTGTCAGGCCGCTCTCATTACTTGTAAAAACGGCCGATGTGCGGAGGGACACTGGCAGGGCCGGGTAACGGCCCAGAGGTGCGCAGGAACATTAGTGCTGTCCAATCACAGGGCTGCGCTCTTCCCTGCTTCTGAGCGGACAGTCTGTGTCCAGCAAAGCCGAATGGAAGGGGGCGGATCCGTTCTGCCTCGTCCCGCCCCCTTTCTCCCTGTGCCCATGAATGCCAGCCTCACTGTGCCCATAAATGTCAGCCTTACTGCCCAGTAATGCCAGCATCACTGTGTCCATTAATGCCAGCCTCACTGCCCAGTAATGCCAGCCTCACTGTGCCCATGAATGCCAGCTTCACTGTGCCCATGAATGCCAGCCTCACTGTGCCCAGTAATGCCAGCCTCACTGTGCCCAGTAATGCCAGCCTCACTGTGCCCATGAATGCCAGCCTCACTGTGCCCATGAATGCCAGCCTCACTGTGCCCATTAATGCCAGCTTCACTGTGCCCATTAATGCCAGCCTCACTGTGCCCATGAATGTCAGCTTTACTGTGTCTATGAATACCAGCCTCACTGTGCCCAGTAATGCCAGCCTCACTGTGTCCAGTAATGCCAGCCTCACTGTGTCCATTAATGCCAGCCTCACTGTGTCCATTAATGCCAGCCTCACTGTGTCCATGAATGCCAGCCTCACTGTGCCCATGAATGCCAGCCTCACTGTGCCCAGTGATGCCAGCCTCACTGTGTCCATTAATGCCAGCCTCACTGTGTCCATGAATGTCAGCTTTACTGTGCCCATGAATGCCAGTCTCACTGTGCCATGAATGCCATCTTCACTGTGCCCATGGATGTCGGTTTTACTGTGCCCATGAATGTCGGTTTTACTGTGCCCATGAATGTCGGGTTCACTGTGCCCATGAATGTCGGTTTCACTGTGCCCATGAATGTCAGTTTCACTGTGCCCATGAATGTCGGTTTCACTGTGCCCATGAATGTAAGCTTCACTGTGCCCATGAATGCCATCTTCACTGTGCCCATGAATGTCAGCTTCACTATGCCCATGAATGTCAGCTTCACTGTGCCCATGAATGTCAGCTTCATTGTGCCCAGTAATGCCAGCCTCACTGTGCCCAGTAATGCCAGCCTCACTGTGTCCATGAATGCCAGCCTCACTTTGCCCATGAATGCCAGCCTCACTGTGCCCAGTGATGCCAGCCTCACTGCGCCCATGAATGCCAGCCTCACTGTGCCCAGTGATGCCAGCCTCACTGTGTCCATTAATGCCAGCCTCACTGTGTCCATGAATGTCAGCTTTACTGTGCCCATGAATGCCAGTCTCACTGTGCCATGAATGCCATCTTCACTGTGCCCATGGATGTCGGTTTTACTGTGCCCATGAATGTCGGTTTTACTGTGCCCATGAATGTCGGGTTCACTGTGCCCATGAATGTCAGTTTCACTGTGCCCATGAATGTCGGTTTCACTGTGCCCATGAATGTAAGCTTCACTGTGCCCATGAATGCCATCTTCACTGTGCCCATGAATGTCAGCTTCACTGTGCCCATGAATGTCAGCTTCACTGTGCCCATGAATGTCAGCTTCATTGTGCCCAGTAATGCCAGCCTCACTGTGCCCAGTAATGCCAGCCTCACTGTGTCCATGAATGCCAGCCTCACTTTGCCCATGAATGCCAGCCTCACTGTGCCCATGAATGCCAGCTTCACTGTGCCCAGTGATGCCAGCCTCACTGTGCCCAGTGATGCCAGCCTCACTGTGTCCATTAATGCCAGCCTCACTGTGTCCATGAATGTCAGCTTTACTGTGCCCATGAATGCCAGTCTCACTGTGCCATGAATGCCATCTTCACTGTGCCCATAGATGTCGGTTTTACTGTGCCCATGAATGTCGGTTTTACTGTGCCCATGAATGTCGGTTTCACTGTGCCCATGAATGTCGGTTTCACTGTGCTCATGAATGTCAGCTTCACTGTGCCCATGAATGCCATCTTCACTGTGCCCATGAATGTCAGCTTCACTGTGCCCATGAATGTCAGCTTCACTGTGCCCATGAATGTCAGCCTCACTGTGCCCATGAATGTCAGCCTCACTGTGCCCATGAATGTCAGCTTCACTGTGCCCATGAATGTCAGCTTCACTGTGCCCAGTAATGCCAGCCTCACTGTGCCCAGTAATGCCAGCCTCACTGTGCCCAGTAATCCCAGCCTCACTGTGCCCAGTAATGCCAGCCTCACTGTGCCCAGTAATGCCAGCCTCACTGTGCCCATGAATGCCAGCCTCACTGTGCCCAGTGATGCCAGCCTCACTGTGCCCATGAATGCCAGCCTCACTGTGCTCAGTGATGCCAGCCTCACTGTGTCCATGAATGTCAGCTTTACTGTGCCCATGAATGCCAGTCTCACTGTGCCATGAATGCCATATTCACTGTGCCCATGGATGTCGGTTTCACTGTGCCCATGAATGTCAGCTTCACTGTGCCCATGAATGTCAGCTTCACTGTGCCCATGAATGTCAGCTTCACTGTGCCCATAGATGTCGGTTTCACTGTGCCCATGAATGTCAGCTTCACTGTGCCCATGAATGTCAGCTTCACTGTGCCCATGAATGTCAGCTTCACTGTGCCCATGAATGTCAGCTTCACTGTGCCCATGAATTGCAGCTGCGCTGTGCCATCAATTGCAGACACTGTGACTCCCGGCGGCATTTAACCAGCACCCCCCTGCCCACTCCCTGTCTGACTGGCACTTACCCCATCTTGGTGGCAGGTCAGGCAGCGGCAGACGGTGGTGAGCTGTGGGACGGGGTTAACGGGTCAGGGAGCTGCTGCCACAACCGAGGTATCCATCTTTCCTGTGAGCGGTCCTGTTAACGATAACGGTGGTCTCCGCGGCGGATTCGCCGCAAGATCACCGTTATCGGTGGTGGGAGAGCTGAAACCAATCACCACAAATCTCCTCCACCAGAAGTGCAAACCATATGTGATCCATCCCAGGGAGCAGTGTGTCCATAAAAAGCCGTGACTAGGGAAGGTCACTCACTCATCATATCTTATTACTCACCGCAGGTTGTCTGAACTCTGCACCTCCACTGTACAGCAGCATGATGTACACACTATTCATACCACACACCACGTGACTGGACACAGTCACATGATCAGCCGTCACCATGGTGAGCAAACAAAAATACAGGAAGTGCTTCTCACATCACCGTCTTAGAAGCGTGAACCGCACGCCAACTAGTGGACAAGCGGTCACATGACACCCATCACAATAGAGCAGCCGTCACTAAATGGCGGCCCGCGGTCCGAGTCCGGCCCGAGTGATGCTTCTGCCCGGACCGCAATGCCGCCAGTATAATTTTAATGTCAGCGTTGGTTTGCTGGGGCCGCGGGTTTCCCCAGCAACCAGTGACGCTGTGAGCGCACCGCAGGTCTCGGAGTTGACCAGCTTGCACTCACGGACCGCGAGTAGGGGCTTGACGTCACATGCGCGCCCCGCCCCCTGCTGCTCGCGGGTCCACTCCTGGCTCTCCTTACGAGTATGAGCACGTTGTCACATGCGCGCCCTGCCCCCTTGCTACTCGCGGTCCCGGGCTCCTTATCTCGCAGCATTGCATTCAAGGTATGTGACATGTTTCTTAGTGATCACTGCTGGTCATATGTTTAAAGGTCACGCTATTGGGCACCTTTTTTATGTTAAGGGGCACTCTGATGGACAAATTTTATTTTAAGGGGCACTCTGATGGGTATATTTTTAATCTGCACACTGATGGACACATTTTGTTGTGCCCATCAGAGTGCCCCTTAACATAAAATATGCCCATCTGTGTACACATTAAAAATATACCCATCAGCGTGCCCCTTAAAATAAAATGTGTCCATCAGAGTGTCCATTAACATAAAAGGTGCCCATCAGCGTGACCCTTATTTTATGTTAAGGGACATTGCTGATGGGGACATTTTTTGTTAAGGGGCACTCTGATGGGCATATTTTATTTTAAGAGCAACACTGATGGGCACATTTTGTATTAAAGGGCACTCTAAATGGCCGATTTTATGTTAAGGGCCATGTTTTGTTGTGCCCATCAGAGTGCCCCTTAATATAAATTTTTCCCCTTTCAGGGTGTCCCTTAACATAAAATGTGCCCATCAGAGTGTCCCTCAATATAAAATGTGCCCATGGGCACATTTTATGTCAAGGGGCATGCTGTTGGACATATTTTATGTTAAGGGGCACTCTCATGGGCAAATTTTATGTTAAGGGGCACTCTGATGGGCAAATTTTATGTTAAGGGACACGTTCTGGAGTGCCCCTTAATATAAAATGTGCCCATAAGGGTGCCCCTTAACATAAAATTTGCCCATCAGAGTGTCCCTTAACATAAAATGTGCCCATCAGCGTGACCCTTATTTTATGTTAAGGGGCATGCTGATGGGCACATTTTATGTTAAGGGGGACTCTGATGGGGACACCTGATGTAAAGGAGCGCTGTGATGAGGACACCTAATGTAAAGGAGTGCTGTCATGGGGACACCTGATTTAAAGGGGTGCTGTGATGGGGACACCTGATGTAAAGGGGCGCTGTAATGGGAACACCTGATGTAAAGGGGCGCTGTGATAGGGACACCTGTTGTAAAGGGGTGCTGTGATAGCGACACCTGATGTAAAGATCCACTGTGATGGGGACAAATGGGGACTTGAGATTCGGACCTCGGCCCAAAGAAAATTTTAGTGACCGGACCTCCTTGAATTTTAATTCAAGACCCCTGCAATAGAGCATTGATAACATGGGAGAGCAACACTGAGAGGAGAAACAGATTTTCATGCAGGCGCAACCCTTTCAGCCTGGCAATGCAAAACCGCCCACCCACCATAGAAGGGATCAAAATAAAAGCTCTAACAGCTAATGGGCAAAAAAAGGGGGACTAAAGTACATAGATCAGTAAAATAATAACATAGGCCAAATGATTCCAATCAATACTAATGGTCATATACTGATAGTTGCAAATCACGGGCACAGCAAGCAAAAAATCAGCATATATAGCCGGATTCATAGAGAGTTACGCTGGCGTATAAGTAGATACGCCGTCGTAACTCTGAATCTACGTTTGCGTTAATTTAAGCGTATTCTGGAAACCAGATACGCTTAAATTAGGCTAAGGCCCCATACACACGAGAGGATTTATCCGCGGATACGGTCCACCGGACCGTTTCCGCGGATAAATCCTCTCGAGGATTTTGATCCGATGGAGTGTACTCACCATCGGATCGAAATCCGCGCCGAAATCCCATCGCGATGACGTGTCGCGCCGTCGCCGCGATGACGACGCGGCGACGTGCGAGACGCGGTCATATAAGGAATTCCACGCATGCGTCGAATCATTACGACGCATGCGGGGGATTGATTCGGACGGATTGATCCGGTGAGTCTGTACAGACCAGCGGATCAATCCGATGGGATGGATTCAAGCGGATAGATTTGAAAGCATGTCTTCAAATTTTTATCCGCTGGAAATCCATCCCAGGGGATAAAAATCCGCGGAAACAGATCCGCTGGATCGTACACACCAGGGGATCTATCCGCTGGAGCCGGTCCCCGGATCAATTCCAGCGGATGGATCCTCTCGTGTGTATGGGGCCTCAGATACGAGCGGCGTAAGTCTCCTACGCCGTCGTATCTTAAAGTGTAATTTTTAGGCTGGCCGCTAGGTGGCGCTTCCGTTGAGTTCGGCGTAGAATATGTAAATGACTAGATACGCCGATTCACGAACGTACGTGCGCCCGTCGCAGTAAAGATGCGCCGTTTCCGTAAGAGATACGCCACGTAAAGATAAAGCTGCCCCTAGGAGGCGTAGTCAATGTTAAGTATGGCCGTCGTTCCCGCATCGAAATTTGAAAGTTTTTAAGTTGTTTGCGTAAGTCGTCCGTGAATGGGGCTGGACGTAATTTACGTTCACGTCGAAACCAATACGTCCTTGAGGCGTACTTTGGAGCAATGCACAGTGGGATATGTACACGGACGGCGCATGCGCCGTTCGTAAAAGACGTCAATCACGTCGGGTCACGAGTAATTAACATAAAACACGCCCCCATCCTCATTTGAATTAGGCGCGCTTACACCGGCCCCATTTACGCTACGCCGCCGTAAGTTAGGAGGCAAGTGCTTTGTGAATACAGTACTTGCCTCTCTGACTTAAGGCGGCGTAGCGTAAATACGATACGCTGCGCCGCCTGAAAGTTACGCGCCCCTACCTGAATCCGGCTAATATAGTACAATGCGAACCTGCACATAGGACCCAAGGTAAGTGAATTCTCTAAAAGACAGAAGGCCAAAAAGCCTAAAAATAAAAATGCAAATGACCGTCAGCACAGCCACCCAACCTGTCTACAATAAACAAATACATAAACAATATAAATACATAATCTGAATAGGAAACATAGAAAGAAGAAGAAATCGTCGATCTGAAATAAAACAATTAAAGGAGTTGTAAAGGAAAACATTTTTTTGCCTAAAATTAACGTCTAGTGTAATAGTGTAATGATTCTGTTAAAAAACGAGTAAATACCTATAAAATTCCTTCATCTATATCACCTCCGGTGTTCTAGTTTCTGTTCTCTCATTCACTTCCTGGTTTGCGGCGCTCGTTCATGTAAGAACTGCATTTCCCAGTATGCATTGCGGCACGCCCAGTAATCCACACCTCCTTGAAGTCTCTAACACGTAGAGAGCGTCCTGCCGCACAGATGTAGTTCCCAGGAGGGGGTGAGCACATTGCTGACCACCGCAGTAAAGCCTCCCATCACGGTGGTCAGTAAAATCAGACAAGCAGGAAGTGAACAGAACAGAGAAGAAATAGAGCAACTTCTGAGCAAAAACGAACAATGAGGAAGTGAAAGAGGATTGTCTGCAGGTAAAGGACGCTTATGTAAAAAAAAAAAAAAAATTTCCTTTACAACCCCTTTAAGCATACCTCCCAACCGTCCCGGATTTTGCTGGAATGTCCCGCGATTCGCGGTAATTCCCACGGTCCCACGAGCAGTACTATTGTCCCTCGATTTCACGCCCCCCGCGAATCACGGTGTCCCGCGGTCCCGTGATTGGCGACAACCCCCCCCCCCCCTCGCTCAACAACTCCGATCCACAGATTCCCCCTCCTCAAAAACGTTGATCTGCGCCCCCCCTTCCACTCAACAACTCCGATTCATAGAATTTCCCCCCCGCTCACCAACTTTGATCCGCGGACCCGGAACCCCCCCCCCCCCTGCTCAACAACTTCATTTGGGGGGGTATGCTCATTTGTCCCTCATTCTGAAGTTGAAAAGTTGGGAGGTATGCTTTAAGGTCGGACTCGACGTTCAACCCCAATGGTACCCCTACTTTGAGTTCATAGACCCAAAATGATTCACGTTGGCTAGGGTGCCTAGCCAATGATTCGCAACCTTCTCGATCGCCCAGAACTGCAACCCTGCGGGCTTACGGTTAAGGACGAGCCTGAAGTGTTTTGATACATTATGTGTAGCAAAAAAATATTGCGCAAACCACAAGTGGTCGTGGATCAGGCTGCCAACATAACAAAGCAGGATACTTCGTGAAAAAACAGTGTAGAAAAAATGTAGCGCCAAAAATTTAAAATGATCATAAATCTCCTGAAAGGATGATGTGAAAGTGCTTATGACAATCAAACGACTGATGACACTAAATGCTCTAGTGACACAAAAATGATATATACAAAACCTGTGAGGTAAGATCAAAACAGATGCCACTCAGTTATAAATACCAATGTGAATGGTGCAAAATAACATGATAAGTGATCTGATCAAATATAAAAATGAGATAGAGCATCTAGTCTCTCATAAACACCCACTGGGTGTTGGATGAAAAAATGCAGGTGCAAAATCCATACAAATGTGAACTAAAAAGTCCTTTGGAAGTACATGTAAGTTTCTTCAGATATTGGGGTGGAGCATGCGATCTTCAACACAGATAACTCTCTTCAAACTTGGACAACAATTATAAAGATGGGTACTCTTACCAGAAAAGGTGGACCCTCAGCCTCACCATACGGTGGGAGGGTCGTCAAGGCTTTAACAGACTACCGTCTGAATCTGGGAGTCTCCCCTTGGGATGATACGATCCAAAGATGACCATACAAAGTCTTGATTGTCCGGAGAGAGTGTTGTAGATGAAAGTCAGCCCGTCAAGGTTGCTCCAAACACCCCGATTGTTATGCAAAAAGAGAACAATATAGAGGTGTAATTTATTTATTTATTTATTTATTTATTTATAAAGTAATTTATTTAAAAACTTTTTCAAAAATTGCACACACAGTGGCAAAAAATAAAATGAAATAAAAATGAAAGTGAAAAGCTAGCAAAGCCACACTTAAGTGAACAGTTGTAAAACAACAGCAAACTAAAAAAAATTCAGTAAAAAAACACAACAAATGAAAAAAGCAGCAAGCGCTCCCACCTTGAAAGGTAAAGGAGAATTTCCAAAAAAGTCAGCCGTAGAGTAAGAGAGCTATCACCCGACCGGTTTCGTCACGAGAGGACTTCAAAACCCCAGTTGAAGTCCTCTCGTGACGAAACCGGTCGGGTGATAAATTACTTTTTACACTATGAGGAGCACCTCTATATTGTTCTCTTTTTGCATAACAATCGGGGTGTTTGGAGCAACCTTGACGGGCTGACTTTCATCTACAACACTCTCTCCGGACAATCAAGACTTTGTATGGTCATCTTTGGATCGTATCATCCCAAGGGGAGACTCCCAGATTCAGACGGTAGTCTGTTAAAGCCTTGACGACCCTCCCACCGTATGGTGAGGCTGAGGGTCCACCTTTTCTGGTAAGAGTACCCATCTTTATAATTGTTGTCCAAGTTTGAAGAGAGTTATCTGTGTTGAAGATCGCATGCTCCACCCCAATATCTGAAGAAACTTACATGTACTTCCAAAGGACTTTTTAGTTCACATTTGTATGGATTTTGCACCTGCATTTTTTCATCCAACACCCAGTGGGTGTTTATGAGAGACTAGATGCTCTATCTCATTTTTATATTTGATCAGATCACTTATCATGTTATTTTGCACCATTCACATTGGTATTTATAACTGAGTGGCATCTGTTTTGATCTTACCTCACAGGTTTTGTATATATAATTTTTGTGTCACTAGAGCATTCAGTGTCCTCAGTCGTTTGATTGTCATAAGCACTTTCACATCATCCTTTCAGGAGATTTATGATCATTTTAAATTTTTGGCGCTACATTTTTTCTACACTGATACATTATGTGTTAGGCCCCGTACTCACGACCAAACATGTCTGCTGAAACTGGTCCGCAGACCAGTTTCAGCAGACATGTTTGGCCGTGTGTAGGCCCGAGCGGACCATTTTCGGGCGGATCGGACAGGTTTCCAGCGGACAACTGTTTCCCGGACTTGTTTTAAAACAGTCCGCTGGAAACCTGTCCGCCCGGACATGTACGGTCGTCTGTACAGACCTACCGTACATGTCCTGCCGCCCGCATCCCTCGCATGCGTCGAATGACTTCGACGCATGCGTGGAAGCATTTTTAAGGCGGCCCGCCCACGTCGCCGCGTCATTGTCGCGGCGACACCGCATCATCGACGCGGCGACACCGCGGACACGCCCCGCGTAATGTTTACGCGCGGGCTTCTGTTCGATGGTGTGTATAGCCATCGAACAGAAGTCCCCGGGCAGTCCCCGGCCAGACATGTCCGATGGAAACGGTCTGCAGACCGTTTTCATCGGACATGTCCTGCCGTGAGTACTCGGCCTAACAAGACCCTTTTTAATGTTGGTGACGTGTTCACCGATCCTCACATGGAGGGGTCTGGACGTCCTCCCAACATACTCAAGTCCACACTCGCATTGTAATGCATAGACCACCCCAGTAGTGTGGCAAGTGATCAGATCCTTCATTTTATAAATAAATATGGAACCACCGGTATGAAACGCCATCATAAGCATATTTGAAGGTAATCTTTGGGACCCCCACATATGTTTGTGCCCTCCTGGGGAGGACTTTTCCCTGAGGCCCTTGTGTCAACCTCCAGACTTGTGCTAGCGCGATAGCTGCTGTACAGTCATTTTTTTTAATCAATAGTGACATGTATTTACAGACGTAAGCATTGCGTACATAAGTGCCAGCAATCAGTGCTCACAAGTGATGCCAGTCAGTGCTGGCTATTAGTGCTGCCCATGAATGCTCATCACTGCTGCCCATGAATGCTCATCACTGCTGCCCATCAATGCCACTCATCAATACCCATCAGTGCCGCCTATCCATGCCGCCTATCTGTGCCCACCAGTGTCGCCTATATGTGCCCAGTGCCACCCATCAGCAGTGCCCATCAGTGCAGCCTATCAGTGCCGCCTCATCAACGCCCATCAGTGAAGGAGAAAAATTACTTATTTGCAAAATTTACTGACAGAAAATAAGAAAAATATTTTTTTTTTTTAAATTTGGTATTTTTTGGGGAAAAAATTAAAAACCTAGGAGTGATTAAATACCACCAAAAGAAAGCTCTTTTTGTGTGAAGAAAATGATAATAATTTTACATGGTTACAGTGTAGCGTTATAGTGCAAATGCGCTGAAACAGAGCAGAAAGCAGAAAATTGGCCTGGGCATGAAGGGGGTAAAAGTGCCCAGTAAGCAAGTGGTTATAGCGTTTGTTACCCTAAAAAAAAAAAATGGAACCTGTTCATTTAAAGCATGTTATACCAAAATGGCCTGGGCAGGAAGGTGGTTTAAGTGCGCTGTATTGAGGTGATTAAACAAATGAATGCACATTTTCCAAAAGTTCCATACTTTTTGCCAGGGGTTGTATTTACTTAGTGCTCATCCCTTATATTTTACCAAAAATCGGGGTAAATTATTGCATTTGTTTCCCCTTTATATTCACTTTAGGCCTCGCCGGACCGTTTTCAGCGGACATGTCCGGCCAGAGATTTCTGTCTGATGGTTGTACACACCATCAGACAGAAATCCCCGCGTGGACGTGGAAGTTCAATGCTTCCACGCATGCGTCGAAGTGATTCGACGCATGCGAGGGATGGTGGCCGCTCGGACATGTACGGTGAGTCTGTACAGACGACCGAACATATCCGACGGACAGGCTTCCAGCGGACATGTTTCTTAGCATGCTAAGAAACATTTGTCCGCCGCAAAACGGTCGGCTGGACAAATGTCCGCTGGAAACCTGTCCGCTCGGCCGTACAGACGACCGAACATGTCTGCTGAAACTGGTCCGCGGACCAGTTTCAGCAGACATGTTCGCTCGTCTGTACGAGGCCTAAGTGTGTTCTTTACTGAAATGTTGTGTTTCCTAGACCTTTACGGTAATATCAAAATTTAAACTAACGCTTTTTTATTCTCTAGGGTGTCTGCTTCCAGAAAATATATTATGTTTTGTGAGTTTATGTAATCTTTGGGCCAAAAATTAGCAAAAACAGCTCTGGCAACAAAAGGGTTAAATTTGATAAAAACAAACAAAAAAAAAAAGGTCACATATTTCCTGTGGAGAGTGGAGCTCCAGTCTGCAGCCAGATACCCGTAGGAAAGTGCAGATGTGACAGGAAACATGTGGCCTTCACTTCTACAAGTTGTGTCTATTTAATGTTTGTGACATTAAAGTTCATGGAGAAAAAAAAAAAAGTGGAGAGGAGGTCACATGTTTCCTGTCAAAAATTGAGCTCCAGTCTGCAGCCAGACCTCGCTCCGAGGACTGGCTCCCTCCGACCCCCTCCCTCCGACTCCCTTCCTCCAACTCCCTCCCTCGGACCCCCTTCCTCCAACTCCCTCCCTCGGACTCCCTCCCTCGGACTCCCTCCCTCCTACTCCCTCCCTCCGACTCCCTCCCTCCGACTCCCTCCCTCTGACCCCCTTCCTCCAACTCCCTCCCTCGGACCTCCTTCCTCCAACTCCCTCCCTCGGACTCCCTCCCTCAGACTCCCTCCCTCCGACTCCCTCCCTCCGACTCCCTCCCTCTGACCCCCTTCCTCCAACTCCCTCCCTCCGACCCCCTCCCTCTGATTCCCTCCCTCAGACTCCCTCCCTCTGACACACATCGACTTAGTTTCGTTTCTCTCTTCTGCAGTCAGCGATGGCGTTCTCTGATGCGAGGAAGGAGCTGGACTGTTCCATCTGTCTGAACATTTATACCAATCCTGTGACACTGAGATGTGGACACAACTTCTGCCAGGACTGTATAGAAGGTGTTCTGGATACACAGGAGGGGTCCGGAGTTTATTGCTGTCCTGAATGCCGAGGAGAGTCCCAGGGGCGGCCTGAACTTATCAGGAACATTACACTGCGCAACATAATAGAGAGATTCCGATCTACGGAGCCAGAGAAGGAGGAGGAGAGCCAGATCCTCTGTACGCAATGTATTCACTCTCCTGTACCCGCTGTTAAATCTTGTCTGATGTGTGAAGCTTCTCTGTGTGACGACCATCTGAGAATCCACAGCAAGTCACCCCAACATGTCCTATCTGACCTCACCACTCCCCAGAAGAACAGGAAATGCTCCGTCCATGAGAAGATCCTGGAGTATTACTGCACCGAGGACTCGGCCTGTCTCTGTGGGTCCTGCAGGCTGCATGGAGACCATCAGGAACACCAGGTGGAGGCTCTGGAGGAGGCCTCTGAGAAGAGGAAGGAGAACCTGACCAATGCTCTGCAGAAGTTGGTGAAAAAGAGAGAGGAGATGGAGGAAAGCATCAAGAATCTGCAGAAGTACAAGAGAAAAGTACAAGACGGTGCAGACAGTGTAACCAAGAGAGTCACCGCCATATTCAGAGACATCAGGAGACAACTGGACATCCTGGAGAGGAGAGTTCTTAATAAGATATCCAGGCAGGTAGAGAAAGTCTCATTCCCAGCCTCTGATTTAATTCAGGAGCTGGAGATAAAGAAGGACGATCTGTCCAGGAAGATTCGTCACATCGAGGAGATATGTAACATGACGGATCCACTGACTTTCCTACAGGAATCAGACACAGGTGACTTGTGTGATACTGAGGATGAGGATGAGGAGGACAAAGAGAGACGTGATAAACTCCTTCATGGTGGGGGGGATGTGGATGTAATCGCAATCTCACACATATTATATACAGGATTATCTGATATAATAACAGGGATTATACCGGTACCTGCAGAAATATTACTGGATTTAGACACGGCAAATAATTATCTAAATATCTCGGATGATAGGAAGACCGCACACATGACAAATAAAAACCTAAATTGGCCTGTTACAGAAAAGAGATTTCAGGACTACCAAGTAGTAAATGGCAGTATTTATAATTATAATCTCCGCGGATATGTTCCACAATACAAGGATGTGATGTCTCCTCAGGTGATGAGCAGTCAGAGTTTCTCCTCAGGGAGACATTACTGGGATGTGGATGTTGGGGGATCGTCACACTGGAGAGTCGGGATGTGTTACCCCAGTATAGAGAGGACAGGAGAAGCGTCAGAGATTGGATGTAATGAGAAGTCCTGGTGTCTGGAGAGGAACGGTGATCTGTTATGGAAACATAACAAACAATCAGATATATTGGCCAACATCCCAATGCACAGAGTCAGGGTGTGTCTGGATTATAAGGCGGGGCGTCTCTCTTTTTATGAGTTGGATATTCCGATCCGACACCTCCACACCTTCACTGCCACCTTCACTGAGCCCCTCCATGCTGCAATATATGTGGGAGAAGGTTGTATAAAAATACGTGAGGGGGGAACGGGACATGTGAAAAGTATTCCCAGATTGACATCACATTGGTGGGACTTTTAATAGCATTAGGCCCCTTCCACACGGGGCTGATCCGCTTGCAGCGGTCCGCCAGCTCAGCGGGAGATCTCTACGTTGATCTCCGCTGAGCCGGCGGATGACAGGTCCCTCTCTGCTCACTGAGCGGGGAGGGGCTTGTCGAGCACTGCTGTCTCCTATGGAGAGATCGGACGAAAACGGGGACAGCATGTCTATTTTTATCAGATCTCATCCGATCCGCCAAGGACAGATGGTGACGTATTGCCATCCCTCTGATTTTAGCGGATCGGATGTCAGCAGACATGTCACCGAGAAGCATGGAGCGGCCGTTCAGGTCCGCCGAAAAAACTGACGGGAAGATGGTTCAGGTGCGAAAGGGGCCTAAAGTAGGAGGCTTGGGCTTCCACTGGATGGTCTATCATTATTACATCCATAAAATTCTTCTATTGACAACCGACAGGTTATTTACAGTAGACTACATTTCCCAGCATGCCTTAGAACATTGATGGCAAATCTTGGCACCCCAGATGTTTTGGAACTACATTTCCCATGATGCTCATGCACTCTGCAATGTAGGTGAGCATCATGGGAAATGTAGTTCCAAAACATCTGGGGTGCCAAGGTTCGCCATCACTGCCTTAGAACACAGCTGCGCACATAGATTGTTTAACCCCTCAATGCCTGAATCTAGCTTTGCAACTTTGGCATGTTGTAGTAAAACTGTACATATCATTGAAAAAAAGTATTTTAAACTATCAGAAAATGATATTTCCCTGCTGGCACAGTTTCCCAAAATATATAGCAGACCCTTAAAGGGGTTGTAAAGGAACTTCCCCCCCCCCCCTAAATAGCTTCCTTTACCTTAGTGCAGTCCTCCTTCACTTACCTCATCCTTCCATTTTGCTTTTAAATGTCCTTATTTCTTCTGAGAAATCCTCACTTCCTGTTCTTCTGTCTGTAACTACACACAGTAATGCAAGGCTTTCTCCCTGGTGTGGAGAAAGCCTCTTGAGGGGGAAGGGGGTGAGCAGGAGGGTCAGGACGCTCTCTACATTGCAGATAGAGAAAGGAGCTGTGTGTTAGTGGGTGTCCTGACCCTCCTGCTCGCCCCCTCCCCCCTTAAGAGGCTTTCTCCACACCAGAAAGAAAGCCTTGCATTACTGTGTGGAGTTACAGACAGACGATGAGGATTTCTCAGAAGAAATAAGGACATTTAACCACTTAAGCCCCGGACCAAAATGCAGGTAAAGGACCAGGCCCCTTTTTGTGATTCGGGACTGCGTCACTTTAACTGACAATTGCGCGGTCGTGCGACGTGGCTCCCAAACAAAATTAGCGTCCTTTTTTTCCCACAAATAGAGCTTTCTTTTAGTGGTATTTGATCACCTCTGCGGTTTTTATTTTTTGTGTTATAAACAAAAATAGAGCGACAATTTAGAAAAAAATGCAATATTTTTTGCTATAATAAATAAAAATATATAAAAAAAAAAAATTTCCTCAGTTTAGGCCGATACGTATTCTTCTACATATTTTTGGTAAAAGAAATCGCAATCAGCGTTTATCGGTTGGTTTGCGCAAAGTGTATAGCGTTTACAAAATAGGGGATAGTTTTATTGCATTTTTATTTTTTTTACTACTAATGGCGGCGATCAGCGTTTTTTTTTCGTGACTGCGACATTATGGCGGACACTTCGCACAATTTTGACAAATTTTTGGGACCATTGTCATTTTCAGAGCAAAAAATGCATTTAAAATGCATTCTTTATTGTGGAAATGACAGTTGCAGTTTGGGAGTTAACCACAAGGGGGCGCTGAAGGGGTTATGTTTCACCTAGTGTGTGTTTACAACAGTAGGGCGGTGTGGCTGTAGGACTGACGTCATCGATTGTGTCTCCCTATAAAGGGGATGACACGATCGATGCAGCCGCCACAGTGAAGCACGGGGAAGCAGTGTTTACACGCGGCTCTCCCCGTTCTTCAGTTCCGGGGACCGATCGTGGGACCCCAGCGGCGATCGGGTCCGCGGGTCTCGCGGTCCCGGAGCTTCGGACCTACGGCTGGGTAGATGTACAGGACATGCCGGTACGTCCATCTGCCCAGCCGTGCCATTCTGCCGACGTATATCGTTGTGCGGCGGTCCTTAAGTGGTTAAAAGTAAAATGGAAGGATGAGGTAAGTGAAGGAGGACTGCACTAAGGTAAAGGAAGCTATTTAGGGAACAAACATTTTTTTCATTTACAACCCCTTTAAGAGATCTTTAGAGAGGTAAAATGAATTTAATTTAAACTGTATCTGTATCACTTTTTGCTGTAGCACATCTTGCAGCAAGAATGAAAAAAAAAATTAGCATAGATTCCCCCAAAATGCATGCCAGAGGCTTTACATCCGGTATTAATTTTAAGGGGGCACCACATTAAAAAGGGAAAACAAAAAAAAATCTGTGGGGTGCCCCTTCAAAAAACATACCAGACCCTTAATCCTAGCATGCTAGCTGGCTGGCCAAGAAAGGTGGGGACAAGTGTGCACCCTTCCTCTCCTGAACCATGCCAGGCCACATGCCCTCAACATGGGTGGGGGTGCCTTGTCAGGGTGGACACCCTTGGCAAAGCACCTTGTCCCTATGTTGATGAGGACAAGGGCCTCTTTCCCACAACCTTGGTCCGGCGGTTGTGGGGGTCTGTGGTTGGGGGTATTATCTAAACCTGAAAGCTCCTCCTAAAAAGAATGTAACCTAGAAAAAAAGACACCCAAACATTTGACAAGTCCTTTATTAATAAAAAATAACATGCTCCTTGTAAATGTATCATAGAGTACTCCTATTCTAATATGTTGTTGTTATAAAGTACTTTTAATGCAGTACAATGATAGAGTACTCCTAGTCTAATGTATTACTGTTATAAAATACTTCTAATGTATTACAATGATAGAGTATAACTAGTCTAATGTATCCGTATGTCTGTTCTAATATAAATATAGTCATTATAATGAATACAAATCTAAAGTGTCTCTCTTCTGAATTATCAATACTATTAAGAATCCCTATTCTAACTTATTGCTATAGTTAAAGTGAATGTAAACCCAATTTTTTTTTTTTTTTTTTTTTTCTGTCACAATGTAGAGTAAACGATTTCCTGTCATCTGTGCCCAGTCTTGCCACAAATAGGTAGATTCAGGTACGTTTGCGTAACTTTGCGGCGGCGTAGCTTAAGGGATTTAAGCTGCGCCGCCGTAAGTTAGCCAGGCAAGTACATGATTCACAATGTACTTTCCTGCTAAGTTACGTCGGCGTAGCCTGAATCGGCGGGCGTAAGGGCACCTAATATAAATGTGTTGGAGGGGGGCGTGTTTTATGTTAATGGCGCTTGACCTCACGTTTTTTACGTGTTTTTTAACTGCGCATGCGCCGGGCGCCTACATTTCCCAGTGTGCATTGCGGCTAAGTACGCCGTACGGGCCTATTGATTTCGACGTGGACGTAAACGACGTAAATCCCGATTCACGGACGACTTACGCAAACAACGTAAAAAAATCGAATTTCGACGCGAGAACGGCGGCCATACTTGACATTACTATTCCACTAGGGCCTAGCTCTAACTTTACGCGGCCTATCTCTTACGCAAACGGCGTAAAAGTACTGCGTCGGCCGGGCGTACGTTCGCGAATCGGCGTATCTCCTCATTTACATATTCTACACCGACCGCAATGGAAGCGCCACCTAGCGGCCATCCAAAATATTGCAATCTAAGGTAGGACGGCGCAAGCCGTCGTATCTTAGATATGTTTAAGCGTATCTCTGTTTGAGCATACGCTTAAACATAAGCCGGCGTAGATTCTGAGTTAGGTCGGCTTATCTACTGATAAGCCGGCCTAACTCTTTCTGAATCTACCTAAAAGAGTTAATCCAGCTCTGAGCAATCCTCTTTCTTCTTTTCTCAGTGAGGCCCCGTACACACGACCGAGTTTATCGGCGGAATTCAGCCAGAAACTCGGTCGGAGCTGGATTCTGCCGAGAAACTCGGTCGTGTGTACACTTTTCAGCGAGGAACCCGTCGAGGAACTCGTCGGGCCGAAAAGAGAACATGTTCTCTATTTCCTCGTTGTTCAATGAGGAAAGTCGGCCCGCCGAGCTCCTCGGCAGCTTCCACACTGAACTCGACGAGGAACTCGATGTGTTTGGCACGTCGAGTTCCTCGGTCGTGTGTACGGGGCCTGAGATAAAACGGACTAACAGAGAAAAACCTTAGTCCGTTCCGCCCCCCCCCCCCTTGCTTTGAATGAAAGATTATTAACATATCTCAAGCACCAGCCTGGAGACAGGCATTATTTTTTAATTCCCACCCCCACTCCTTTTCTGAAGTCATGTGGTTACTTTTCTGGATTTTGACTGGATGTTAGTGATCATAGCAGAATTCATTGTAAGGAATACACAGGACAAAATGTATGCATGTTGACAAAGGGAGTGTAGAGGTGGGCTCTACTGACATCACGACTCCACTCACCGAGCTCTAGGTCATGAAAAACAGACGTTTAAATGTGCCTGTCAATGAACTAGCTATGGGAGGTACTATGGACTAAATCCAGCCTCTGTTCCCGGGTTCCCATGGAATATAGCGCTAGTATTTAAACTGGCAGATGCAGACTAACAAATGACTCCATAGAATAAAAAAAACTCCCATAGCTAGTTAATTGACAGGCACATTTAAACGTCTGTTTTTCGTGACCTAGCACGCTTCCTGAAGACGTGCAATACGAAACAGCTGTCGAGGCGTCACTAGGTCACGCACCTTACGTAACCTCGGTCCCACTGGCTCTCCGCTATCACACGTGGAACGCACGCCAGGATACCTCTACTCTGGGCTTCATTGCCATTCACGAGATCGCCATTCAGCCTCAGTGCCGGTGTCTTGTCGAGCTGGTTCCTCCATCGATATTGTTCCTGCCTCGATTGCGCAGGCGCAGTAGGAGGCCACAGAAATCTCAGAGCCTCAACAGCTGATTGTCAGCTTAGACGAGCTCGCTCCCGCTGCCTGAAGCCTGCTTATACACGGCGCTCTATAGTACACGCCGCTCTACACAGCAAAGGGCGGATGTGATATTAACCACTTCCGGACCGCCTCCTGCACATATACGTCGGCAGAATGGCACGGCTGGGCACAAGCACGTATATATACGTCCTGTACTTGTACCCAGCCGTGGGTCGCGGGCGCGCTCCCGCGACCCGGTCCGAAGCACCGGGACCGCGGGTCCCGCGGACCCGATCGCCGCTCGAGTGCGGCGATCGCTCCCCGGAGCTGAAGAACGGGGAGAGCCGTATGTAAACACGGCTTCCCCTTGCTTCACTGTGGCGGCGTATCGATCGCGTCATCCCCTTTATAGGGGAGACACGATCGATGACGTCACACCTACAGCCACACCCCCCTACAGTTGTAAACACTCACAAAGTGAACCCTAACTCCTACAGCGCCCCCTGCGGTTAACTCCCAAACTGCAACTGTCATTTTCACAATAAACAATGCAATTTAAATGCATTTTTTGCTGTGAAAATGACAATGATCCCAAAAATGTGTCAAAATTGTCCGAAGTGTCCGCCATAATGTCGCAGTCACGAAAAAAATCGCTGATCGCCGCCATTAGTAGTAAAAAAAATAAAAAAAATAAAAATGCAATAAAACTATCCCCTATTTTGTAAACGCTATAAATTTTGCGCAAACCAACCGATAAACGATTATTGCGATTTTTTTTTACCAAAAATAGGTAGAAGAATACGTATCGGCCTAAACTGAGGAAAAAAAAAAAATTATATATGTTTTTGGGGGATATTTATTATAGCAAAAAGTAAAAAATATTTAATTTTTTTCAAAATTGTCGCTCTATTTTTGTTTATAGCGCAAAAACTAAAAACCGCAGATGTGATCAAATACCACCAAAAGAAAGCTCTATTTGTGGGGAAAAAAGGACGCCAATTTTGTTTGGAAGCCACGTCGCACGACCGCGCAATTGTCTGTTAAAGCGACGCAGTCCCGAACTGTAAAAACCCCTTGGGTCTTTAGCCAGCATATTGGTCCGGGCTTAAGTGGTTAAACAGGATTACACTATTTGCTGTTAACCTTCCTTTGCATATCCCGATCTGAGCCTATTAGTGAGGCAGGAAGCAAATAGAGTATTAGGGCCAGATTCACGTAGAAGTGCGGCGGCGTAACGTATCGTAGATACGTTACACCGCCGCAAGTTTTCATCGCAAGTGCCTGATTCACAAAGCACTTGCAATGAAAACCTACGCTGGCGGCCTCCGGCGTAAGCCTGCGTAATTTAAAGGGGCGCGTGCCATTTAAATTAGGCCTACTGCGCATGCTCCGTTTCGAAATTCCCGCCGTGCTCTGCGCGAAGTGACGTCATTTTTTCGAACGGCGACGTGTGTAGCGTACTTCCGTATTCTCGGACGTCTTACGCAAACGACGTGAATTTTTAAATTTTGACGCGGGAACGACGGCCATACTTTATACAGCACATACGTGTGCTGTGTAAAGGTAGGGCACCCTAGTCCCGGGAAGGTTTTGGTAATGGGTGACTTTAACGCCATACTATCGCACGATCTAGACAGGCCTGTGCCACCTAAACATAGATCCCTGGACCTGCCTGCCTGGGCTCAGGCGGTAGGTCTGGAGGAGATCTGGAGATGGAAACACCCAGGGACGAGGGCTTACTCGTGCTTCTCGGCCTCCTACAAGACCGCGTCCCGGATAGATCTGGCCTTCTCCAACCCCGCACTGTTAGCGGATGTGTTGGAGGTGGACTATCTTCCAGGCGGTCTGTCGGATCATAGTCCTCTGATGGTGAAACTCCGCTCTCCGGCATCGCGCAGCGCTGCGCTTTGGCGGCTGGGCGCTCAATGGGTCACTCATCCTGACATAGCTGAGGTCCTACCCCCTCTTCTATCTGAATTTTGGGAAAATAATGCAGGAACTTCTTCCCCTGAGGTTGTCTGGGATGCCTTTAAGGCATATGTCAGAGGGCAATACATCTCCTCCATAGCTAATGTTAAGAAACAACACTCGGCCCGGACCAGGGAATTGGAACAAGCCACCACTGACAGCACTGACAGGTACAATTCGGACCCCACCTCGGATCATTTTGATCTACTGATGGTGGCCCAACGCAACATGCAGCTGCACCTGGCAGAGGCAACGCGCCTGGAGATCCACAAGGGCAAACAGCGGGCCTTTGAACAGGGGGACCGTAATGGCCGCCTGTTGGCTATGATGGCCCAACATGACCAACCTCTCACGACGATTTCGCTCCTCCAAACGCCTGGGGGTGGGACAGTGTCCTCCCCACAGGAGGTCCTCCAAACCTTTAGTGACTTTTACAGGACATTATATTCCTCCAGTTTGCCCACAGACTTCAGACCCGAGACCCTACAAGCCCTGCTGGACCCTCTGGCGCTGGGCTGGCTATCTGATGGGGAGCGGGAGGCTCTGGTCCGACCGATTACGGCCTTAGAGGTACAGATCGCCATCCAGTCCTTCCCACCGGGCAAGGCGCCTGGTCCGGACGGGCTCCCGTTAGACTTTTACAGGGCACACGTGGGCCTCTTGGCCCCCCTGCTGGCCCAGCTATACACTTCCAGCTTGACGGACGGGAATCTCCCTATATCCATGTACCACGCACACTTGACGCTGATATACAAACCTCCCAAAGATCCATCCCTGTGTGCCTCATACAGACCCATTGCTCTCCTTAATACTGATTTCAAAATCCTAACCAAACTCCTTGCCCTCCGACTATACCCCATGCTGCCCACTGTGATAGACTCAGACCAGACGGGTTTCATGCCCCGGAGGTCCACGGATGTGAACCTCAGGCGGCTCTTCACCAATATACACACCCAACATATAAACGAAGGTACCAGGGCCGTGGCCTCATTGGATGTCGAAAAGGCCTTCGACACGGTCGAGTGGCCTTTTCTGTGGGAGACTTTGCGACGGATGGGGTTTCCTCTGCTTTTCATCAAGTGGCTTCAGGTGTTGTACAGGGCCCCCACTTCGTCGGTGCGTCTGGGTGGTGGACTGTCTGTCCCCTTCAGGCTCTCCAGGGGAACGCGGCAGGGTTGCCCTCTCTCTCCGGCCCTTTTTGCCCTTGCCATTGAACCGGTGGCGGAGGCCCTCCGCTCCTCACCACTCATTAAAGGTCTCCGTGTGGGCTTGCTGGAGGAGAGGGTGGCCCTGTACGCGGACGATTTGCTATTGTTCCTGAATGACGCTGGTCCCTCGCTGCGAGGCGCTCTGACTGTGCTGAACGCGTTCGCCTCGGTCACTGGGCTCAAGGTGAATTGGTCCAAGTCCCTGCTCTTCCCGATTGACCAGGCGGCCAGGTCCACCTCCCTGCCCGATAACCCACTATGTTGGGTTAGTTCATTTAAGTACCTAGGGGTGCAGGTATCTGCCGTGGCCACAGACTTTATCTCGCTTAATCTATCCCCAGTTTTACTAGAGGCTCAGTCAAGGCTCAAGGCATGGGATAACCTGCCTTTGTCTGTCTGGGGACGGGTTAATCTCCTCAAGATGAAAATTGTCCCAAAACTGATATACCTCTTTCGCCACTCCCCTCAGTGGGTGCCCAAGTCCTTCTTCCGTAAATTAAATCAAATCTTCTCCTCTTTCATTTGGGGCACCTCCCCGCCAAGGTACAAACTGACAACGTTAATGAGGCCGCGAACACAGGGGGGAATGGCGTTCCCTGATTGCTACAGGTACTTTCTGGCAACCCAGCTGGTGACCGCAGCCTGGTGGCTGCGGCCGGACGGGACCAACACCTCCACCGCCCTAGAGGCCTCGGTGGTCGGTTCGCTGGAGGCCCTTCGGTTATTGCTGTTCCGGGGCCCCCGCGCGCCGCACCCCTTGACCCCTTCCATGCTTACCACACTACGGGCGTGGCGGACGGGACTAGCTATTGAAAAATGTAAACCCTCTGAGGTTTCCCCTAATGCCCCCCTCTGGCTGAACCCCACCCTGGACCACCTCTATAAGCTTCTAGACCCCGCGGCGTGGTCAAGACGCGGCATCAAATTGATGTCGCACATTGTCTCGCAAAATAAGTTGATACCCTTTGAGGAGCTCATGTCCACATTTAATTTACCTTCACACTATACTTTCAGATATCGCCAATTGTCACATGCATTTGCAGCGCAGTTTCCGCGGTCCTCATGCATTGTGGCTCAGTCGGAGTTAGAGAGGACACTTAGGTTTAGCTGTGATGCAAAGCCCACCTCACACCTGTACTCCTATTTGATCTTCGTATCTCTCCCCCCCCTGGACGGGCTGCGGTCCAGGTGGCGGAGAGATATCCCCACCGTGGATACTGACGATTGGGATGATGTATGGGATCTTCCCTTTAGCACCCTGGTTTCGGTTCGGGATAGACTGGTGCAATTTAAAATTGTTCACAGGGCATATTTCACCCCACACAGGCTTCACAAGATGAACTCTGCGCATTCCCCGGAGTGCTGGAGGTGTAGCGCCTCTCCCGGCGACTTCTCCCACATTTTTTGGACATGCCCTGCAGTGAAACAGTATTGGGAGGAGGTGCTAGAATTGACTAACAAAGTGGCGGCGGCTCAACTGCCCTTGGCAATGGAGGTCTGTCTCTTGGGTATCATTGAAAACATTGTCACGTCCTCCGCCAAGCGTACACTGATCAGCCTGCTCCTCTTCTATGCACGTAAGAATGTTGCTATGCACTGGAAGAAACCCACGCCCCCCTCCCTGATGCAGTGGAGACGTCTGGTCAATGCCAGCCTCCCCCTGTACAAGGATACATACTTCAATAGAGGCTGCCCGCAGAAGTATGACAAGGTCTGGAGGGCTTGGTTGGCGGAGTCCGAAACTGCCGGTTAAATTTTTCATGTAGACCTTACCTCTCTCATTTAGCCTGAGTCCCACCGTTGGCATATGTCGAGCTGCGGTGTCGGCACGCGGTGATTGTGTCATGTCAGTGACTGGGTGCACCCTCTGCTCCCCAGCAGTCCTTACTTTGGTTATCGAAGCACACTGTAACAATGAACTATAACGCGTATTCGCTTTTACACTGTATGCATATTTGAGCTGTGTAACTCTATGTCCTATCTATTTGTTCTTCTTTCTGTACTATCTGAAAAACTTTAATAAAAACAATTTGAAAAAAAAAAAAAAAAAAGGTAGGGCACCCAAAACGACGACTACATTTGCGACGGGAAACTAGACTAGCAGCGATGTAGCGAACGCGAAAAACCGTTGTGGATCGCCGTAACTCCTAATTTGCATACCCGACGCTGGTTTACGACGCAAACTCCCCCCAGCGGCGGCCGCGGTACTGCATCCTAAGATCCGACAGTGTAAAACAATTACACCTGTCGGATCTAAGGGATATCTATGCGTAACTGATTCTATGAATCAGTCGCATAGATACTCTGAGAGATACGACGGAGTATCTCCGCTGTGAATCTGGTCCTTAGTTTTGGCCTAATATAAAGATTTCAGGCCAGATCCTCATAGCGAGTACGCCGGCGTATCTACTGATACGCCGCCGTACTTTCAAATTACCCGCGTCGTATCTTTAGTTTGAATCCTCAAACCAAGATACGACGGCATCTGGGTTCGATCCGACAGGCGTACGGCTTCGTACACCTTCGGATCGTAGAAGCAATACTTCGGCGTCCGCTGGGTGGAGTTCGCGTTGTTTTCCGCGTCGGGTATGCAAATTAGCTTTTTCCGACGATCCACGAACGTACGCGCGGCCGTCGCATTCTCTTACGTCGTCTCTAGTCTGCTTTTTCCGGCGCATAGTTAAAGCTGCTATTTTGCGGCGTATAGATAGACTTGCCATGTTAAAGTATGGCCGTCGTTCCCGCGTCGAAATTTGAATATTTTTTTTTTTTTGCGTTCGTGAATAGGGATGGACGTAAGTCACGTCTAAGTTCAAAAAATTTGCGACGTCATTTCGCGCAAAGCACGGCGGGAAATTTCAAAACGGAGCATGCGTAGTTCAATCGGCGCGGGGACACGCTTCATTTAAATGAATCACGCCCCCTACCCACCGATTTGAATTCCGCCGCCAGACCTTTCCTCTTCTCGGGCTTACCCAGTGACGTAGCAGAGGGTACGTCAGAGGGGGCGGGGTCACGTGACGGGTGGCCCTGCCTCCTCTATATAAGAAATGTCACAGCTTCAGCCGCTCATTCGCTGGGCTGTGTCCAGCGCTGAGAGGAGGTCGGGGATGCTGCTGCGCTGGATGAATGGATGTTCTCATGTTGAGGGCATGTGGCCTGGTGCGGTTCAGGAGAGGGGGGGGGGCGCACTCTGTCCCCCCCTCTTTTCTGCGGCCGGCCAGGTCAACGTGCTCGGATAACGGGTCTGGTTATGGATATTTAGGGGGAACCGCACGTCATTTGTGTTTTAAATTGACGGCGGGGTTCCCCTGAATATCCATACCAGACCTATGGACGCAAACTCCCCGCCGCTGGGGGGAGTTTGCGTCGTATACCAGCGTCGTGTATGCAAATTAGCAGTTACGGCGATCCACGAAGGTTTTTCCCGTCGTTACGCCGGCGCAAGTCTTAGATTCCCATCGCAAAGATAGGGCTGCTATTAACATGGGCCCGGATTCAGAAAGCAATTGCGCCTGCGTAACCATAGTTACGCAGCGCAATTGCTTACTTGCGCCGGCGTAACGAATGCTCCTGATTCAGGAACCTCGTTACGCCGACTGCAGCCTAAGATATGCGTGGCATAAGGCTCTTATGCCCGCATATCTTAGGCTGCATTCTTGCGATGGCCGCTAGGTGGCGTTCCCGTTGTGCTCAGCGTATAGTATGCAAATTGCATACTAACGCCGATTCACAACATTACGCGAGCCCAGCGTACGCAGTTTACGTCGTTTGCGTACGGCGGTTTTCGCGTAAGGCTGCCCCCTGCTATTAGCAGGGGCAGCCAATGTTAAGTATACCCGTCGTTCCCGCGTCGCGAAATTTAAAATTTACGTAGTTTGCGTAAGTGAATCGTGAATGGCGCTGGACGCCATTCACGTTCACTTTGAAGCAAATGACGTCCTTGCGACGTCATTTACCGCAATGCCCGACGGAGCATGCGCTCTACGCTCGGCGCGGGAACGTGCCTAATTTAAATGATTCCCGCCCCCTACGGGATCATTTAAATTGCGCGCACTTACGCCGGGTATTTTGCCGGAGCGCACACGCAATTTACGGAGCTACTGCTCCGTGAATCGCGGGTAGCGCAGAAAATTTGCGGGGGCACAGGGCAAAAACTTTGCCCTGCGCCTCCGTAAAAAAAGCGCAAAAGGTACCTGAATCTAGCCCATGGTGTAAAATTACTCCACCATGTTAAAGTATGCCCGTCTTTCCCGCGTCGCTTTTGAATTTTTTTGTTTTCCCGGCGTAAGTACGTTACGCACGTCGCGATTCTCAACACGTCGGCCCGTCGTAATTTTGCGCAAAGCACGTCGGGAAACTTGCAAACGGAGCATGCGCAGTACGTCCGGCGCGGGAGCACGCCTAATTTAAATTGTACCCGCCCCATTTGAATTGGGCCGCCTTGCGCCGGACGTGTTTACGATACACCGCCGCAAGTTTACAGGTAAGTGCTTTGTGGATCGGGCACTTAGACTGAAAACTTGCGGCGGTGTAACGTAAAAAGGGTTACGTTACGCTGCGCCGCAGGTACGAGAATCTGACCCATTGTCCCTAGAGAATAAAATGGCGAATGTTGCCAATTAGCAGAATTGGTTGTTAGCCACCTATGCCGACCATCCACTCTACTCAATGTTACTGGGGTGATGGGTGAACTTGTATGCATCACCCCGGCAGAACCCCCTAAATCAGAGGCCGCATATTTGCATATGGTAGGCTAAGCGGTGTTGTGTGTGTGTGTCTACGATTGGTTGATATTTCTTATTTACAATGGGGTAGATTCAGGTAGTGCCGTGCACTTTTTATGGAGGCGCTGCGCTACGTTTTTATGCTGCGCCTCCGTAAATTACTTGCGCTACGCTTGATTCAGGAAGCAGTAGCTCGGTAATTTGCGGAGGCGCTCCCTAAAAATGGCCGGCGTAAGCGTGCGTAATTTAAATGATCCCGTAGGGGGCGTGGATCATTTAAATTAGGCGCGTTCCCGCGCCGAACGTAGTGCGCATGCTCCGTCTGGAAACTTTCCCGACGTGCATTGCGGCAAATGACGTCGCAAGGACGTCATTTGCTTCAACGTGAACGTAAATGGCGTCCAGCGCCATTCACGATTCACTTACGCAAACTACGTAAAATTTAAAATTTGTGACGCGGGAACGACGGGTATACTTAGCATTGGCTGCCCCTGCTAATAGCAGGAGCAGCCTTACGCAGAACCCGACGAACGCAAACAACGTAAAATGCGTACGCAGGGCTCGCGTAGGGTTGTAAATCGGCGTTGGTATGCAATTTGCATACTATACGCTGACCACTACGGGAACGCCACTTAGCGGCCAGCGTAAGAATGCAGCCTACGATACGACGGCATAAGAGCCTTATGCTAGTCATATCTTAGGCTGCAGTCGGCGTATCGAGCTCTCTGAATCAGGAGCATTCGATACGCCGGCGCAACTAAGCAATTGCGCTGCGTAACTATGGTTACGCAGACGCAATTGCTTTCTGAATCTACCCCAATATAATAAATTGCCTTCTTTTATTTATTTTTTATTACAGTTTTGATGAATTGCTTGGTCTGGTTGATATCCATCTGGGGCAACAGAATACATCATATAGGAGGAGTATCTCACCTACTGAAAGACTTATTATTACACTAAGGTGAACACTTTTTTTTTTTTTTTGTTAATGCACACTAGTAGCATATTTTTCAAATTATAGTACACCATGATCATGAAGGCGGTTCTCCCAGGGCGAGGCTCGGCCATTGCACTACCTGGCCGTGCTGATCGTGGTGTCTTCCCTGCTGCTTCTCGGCCTTTTGGCTAGGACTAGGTGTGGTATCTGTTCTTATCAGTTGTCAGCGGAGCGCTGAAGCACCTCCTACATGCAATCCAATGACGTCATTGCACCTGGAAGCATGGTTTCAGCAGGGACTACGCTGTGCTGCCCGACAGATACTGGGGGCCGGCCCATGGTTGAGTCTGAGCCATCTCGAAGGGTGCGCTTGGTTCTTGGTCTTTTTGCCGAGTTCTAGTCTGGCCTTCTGGCTGGCTGGTGTAAGTGCTATCTCTGTCAGCGATCCGGTAGGAGGAGCTGGTAATGCCCTGTGTGGTGGAACGGGGTAGGACCATGCAAATCCCCCGGGTTGACGGGGGGGGGGGGGGTCTGGAGGGGCTAGTATTGGTGGATGCTGCCAACTGGCGTGGCAGTTCTCCCCAAGAAAACCTTGAAGGGCTCTCTAGCTGGCAGGGGTGGAGGGCTGCACTGGCCGGTCAGGGGGTCGGATATGGAACGAAAAGCCTATGGTGCATGTGCCCCTGGAGTGGCAGTCCAGGGGTATCTGAAGATCACTGTGTGTGAGGGACACATTGATTTAAGATACCACGGTCACTGTATCAGATACACGCTTTTTTAGCACCTGCCTCCTGGGCCGGGCCTTTTGGCTAGGACCGGAGGAATTTTTTTATTCCTGGCCGGAGGGCCTGGTCATTGTTGAACACAATGACCACTTCTTTTCACTCTCCTCTTCACTATTCCTTTCCCCCACTTTTCTTTTATTTAAGCCTATGTTTGTCACGTTTTTGTCTTATTTTTGTTTGTGCACGTTTTGTTCACTGTGTGACTATTAGGGTGCCGATCCTCGGGCCAGCCCTGAACGTCTTGGGAGTGGGTGGACATGGCCTTCTGGCTTAGTTCGCCTGCTCTCATGGGGTCTCCCTTCGGGGGAGCCCCACCTAGTACTGGGAGGGTTCTGTTTCGGCAGTCCCTCCGAGGAAGTTGGGTCCGTGTCGGCTTCGGTTGCTCGGACCACAGTACCTCAGTCCCCGTCTGGAGCCTAACGCCCCGGGGGATCAGGGTTTGGGTCCCTCTTCACAGGAGGACCACTTGACGTTGCACCCGTCTGCACGTTTTTGTGAACACTCTTTATGTGTGTGCACATTTTTTCATTTTTTCATTGTTCACACGCCATAGGCTTTTCAAAAAAAAAATTAGTAAAGTCCAGCCTGAACTCATTTGTCTGGTGTTCACGTGTCAAATGAGTGCAGCTGCTTTTACTGATGGCAGTCCCAGCCTCTCAGCAAGTCATTCTCCCCCCCCCCCCCCCTTCACAGCTTAGTGCTCCAATGAGTGAGGAGGAGCATAGCAGGAGAGCTGCTGACCGTCAGCAGCTCTTCGCTCGTGGAAGGGAGAGAAGCGAGCCATCGACGATGTTTGTTGACTCGGTTATGTGTGAAGAAGTGGCAGTGGACAGATGTAGCATCGGTGCGATGCTGCATCCACCTAGGTAAGTATTTTTATCCCCAAAAAAAACATATAATAGAATAAAAATTTGAAAATTTAGCACACAAACATACCAACAATTTTGAAAAATCAAAACTTTTTAATATTTATAACAGTATATATTAAACTTTTTAAATATTTTATAAACGGTATAATATAACCAATTTTTTTATTTATAGTATCCGCATAACAACATTTATTTAAAACAGGAAAAATAGACAATAGACCAATTTTTTTCAAAAATTACAATTGCTCATACCGTGTTTCCCCGAAAGTAAGACCTACCCCGAAAATAAGACCTACCCTAATTTTCAAGGAGGGCTGCAATATAAGCCCTACCCCGAAAATAAGCCCTAGCTTGTGTGTTTCTGTAATCAAATCTGTAGTCAAATGCCTTCGGTATACAGTGACACTCGGCGTTCAGCTTATCTCCTCCTCTTCCCCTTCCTGTCAGCAGGGGATCTCGCCCTCCCTCTGCAAAGCTCGGATCGCCGCAGGCTATGAAAGTGCAGAGGAGCACTCAGCTGATCTCCTTCTCCTGCTTGTCAGCGGGGGGGGGATCTCCGCCCCCTTCTCTCTGCAATGCTGGTTCGCGGCGGGCTATGGAAGCGCCGAGGGGCACTCAGATGATGTTTTCTTCTCCTGCTTGTCAGCAGGGGGGGGCGGGATCTCAGGCCCCCCTCCCTCTGCAAAGCTGGATCGCAGCGGGCTATGGAAGGCGCAGAGGGGCGCTTAGCTGATGTTTTATTTTCCTGCCTGTCGGTGGGGGATGTCTGCCCCCCCTCCCTCTGCAATGCTTGGATCGTGGGAGAGAGCTCCAGCCGTCTATGGAAGCGCTGAGTGGCGCTGTAAGAAGGTATGTGACACAGAAACACACACCTTTTTCATGATATTCTATTGTAATAGAAAGGATTCTTGGAGTTTACAACCGTGTTTGATTCTGTAAAGTTTCTGTAAAGTTTACACTGGGGATTCCTGCCAGGCAGGCAGGGAGAGGGGGCAAGAAGACAGCATGTGAAATGGTAAGCCCTACCCCGAAAATAAGCCCTACTGTGTTTTTGATTGCCAAAATTAATATTAGACCCGGGCTTATTTTCGGGGAAACACGGTATGTTGGCTGATAAGTATCAGAGCTGGTGGAAGGCCTTGGGGAAGGTGTCGGTGGCAAATGAAAAGATTCTTGAAAGAAACGTTGGTTCCCTGGTGCGCCAAATGTAGACTAAATAGGGGACGTGATGGATAGGGGATCGGTGGATAGGCTGTGTTTACGGCATTGCCATACTCGTCCGTGTATGGACGGAAGCACGGGGGATAGTAGGGGTGGGTTCTGTGTGGCGGAGGGTTTGGAAAATCATAGTTAGGGGCCTGATGGGGGTGGTGGGCCCAAAATTGGTGAGGGGGCAGTGGCTGGCTAATTCAGCATGGTAGCCTCCAGGAGGTCCATCACTGCCTTTTTGACATAATTTTTACGCTCCCGCGGAACTTTATTTATTATTATTATATATATTTTTTTTTTAGCATTCCTGCCACCATAATCCCAAACCCATTTTCTTCTGTCTCCAGGTCGTCGAGTTTCTTATCCATTTTTTTCCATGAGGTTGGCAAACCTCAGTGCTACGAGGAAATCCAGTGACGATGTCACTATTAGCAATCAATTTTCTGCTTACTTAATTTCACCGGCTGGTGAAATACAATGGCAAATGGACGCCATTTCCTAATTTCATAGCTATTAACTGCTTCTAAATATATATTTTGATTCTGTTGTTTTTTTTCTGTAAAGTTTACTAGAGCCTGAAGGTATTGAGTTTTTCTTGCTATGTTATACTGTCGTTTAATATTTTAAATACATTTTTTTTTTTTTTTTTGGTTAAAGTGTTGTGATGATTATTTTAGCTGTGGTTATATTGATCAACCATTATCTACATATAATTACAATAGAAACTAGACATCAGTGATAGACTTCACCAGGCTTCTCCATACTCTTGCCCTCAAGTTGTTCTGGAACCAGTGGCCCAGATTCAGGTAGCTTTGCCCATTTACGGAAGCGCAGCGCACCGTTTTGCTGCTGCGCCTCCGTAAATTTCCTGCGCTACGCTTGATTCACGGAGCAGTAGCTCCGTAAATTGCGTGTGCGCTCCGGAATACTGCCCGGCGTAAGGGCGCGTAATTTAAATGATCCCGTAGGGGGCGTGGATCATTTAAATTTGGCGCGTTCCCGCGTTTGCATTGCGGTAAATGACGTCGCAAGGACATCATTTGCTTCAAAGTGAACATGAATGGCGTCCAGCGCCATTCACGATTCACTTACGCAAACAACGTATTTTTTTAAAAACGCAACGCGGGAACGACGGGTATACGTAGCATTGGCTGCCCCTGCTAATAGCAGGGGCAGCCTTACGCAAAAACCGACGTACGCAAACTGCGTACGCAGGGCTCGCGTAGGGTTATGAATCGGCGTTAGTATGCAATTTGCATACTATACGCTGACCACTACGGGAACGCCCCCGAACGGCCATCATAAGAATGCAGCCTACGATACGACGGCATAAGAGCCTTATGCTAGTCATATCTTAGGCTGCAGTCGGCGTATCAAGGTTCCTGAATCGGGAGCATTCGAAACGCCGGCGCAAGTAAGCAATTGCGCTGCGTAACTATGGTTGTAGTCAGAGTCTTCGAGTATGAACTGTGATAACCCTAACACCCAAGGCCTGAGGTGTGCCTTGGCCTAGCTGGTTGGTATGCCTGAGAAGAGGGCATACCCTGAATGTGAGAATAAGAATAAGAAAATGTAGAAAGAGGAAAAAGTGTGTATGAAGCTGGGGGAACGGGTGGGTGGGGAACCTGAAATGGCGCCAACACAGGACCCGGCGTGGGAGGAGGCTTAAGTACTCAGCAGACTCCTCCCACAAACACAGGCTAGCCTTCGGCCAGCCTTTACACTTGTAGTCAGAGTCTTCGAGTATGAACTGTGATAACCCTAACACCCAAGGCCTGAGGTGTGCCTTGGCCTAGCTGGTTGGTATGCCTGAGAAGAGGGCAAAAAGACACAGGTTTAGGTGTAGAAGGGTAGAGAACAATCCGTCTAGTGGAGTAGCGTGCACCTGGAAGGCAACCGTACACGTATCTACTATGACAGGAGAAACCCACCGACCCATGACCTTGTGACAGAAGGAACCCCCTATAGAACCTGCGAAACCGCTCAGAACTCAATGATCCCAGAAGATGGATCAAGCCTGATGCCCAAGACAACCCTACCACAAAGAATTAACTGCTTGTGACAAGAGGATGCATGGGGGAAATGGAGCAAGGGCCAAGCGGATTGAAATCCTTCAACCGGGCACCGGTGAAGTGGCTCTGTGAAAATCCCCCAACCCCTGGCCTACCCATGCTGATATGGGGAAGTGAGAGGGTAAGAGCCAAAAAGAACAACTGGCAGGAGAGTAAGTGTCAGCTACCTGGAGAAGGCATATAAGGCCAATGCACTAGGCAATAGCATCATGACACATGGGAACCAAGCCAGACTCACAGACTTAGGAACATAAACCAGCAAACAAGACAACAGACATGCAACAACAACCACCCCCTCTGCACCTACCTAAGTACGAGAACATGAGCAGACACGTCTAGACCACTGTGCGTGAATGAACCTGAAGACAGCCCCCCCCCCCACCCTTGTGCGAGTGGTAAATGAGCCCGAGTAACCTGCAGCGCAGACACAGGCAATTAACTGAACACTCAGGGCTAGTGTACCCACGGAGCGTGGTGGGTAGTCGTATAGGTGTAAGAATGAACGTGCACGTATGACGTATGGTATACAGGCGAGAAGATTGTGGTCAACAATCATTAAAAACGAAACCTCAGCCCATATGGATCTGTAGACGTGACAGGTCCCGAGATGCGAGTACTAGCTAACTAACCCAGGATGCAACATGACAGAGTACAATGACATGATGACCAACGAAACAACCACACCATGACAGACAACGCTATGACCGTCACGCTGGGGCAGAAATGACAGAAACGCAGAGACTGGGGCAGAAATGACAGAAACGCAGAGACTGGGGCAGAAATGACACAAACGCAGAGACTGGGGCAGAAAAGAGAGGCCCGGAGCAAAACAACAAGACATCAGCGCAGGGCCGGCCATGACGGGGTTAAAGAAAAAGCCCTGCCATGGTCGGAGGGAGGGGTCAGTGAGGAAGGAGAGCGATGGGAGGGAGGTTATATATTTCCCCTCCCACGCTTCCCGGTTAACACGTGGGGAGAAGTTTCTGTGCCTGCTGGGGACTTGCTGCTCTGCCAGAAACGAAAAGGGGTGAGGTAGGCCGCGATCGGGTGCCTTTTTTACCGTTTTTTCGGCGTTTTAGGTCAGCGCTGCTGGGGGAAGCTAGGCCCTGATAAAAAAAAAAAAAAAAAAAAAAAAAAAAAAAAAAAAAAAAAACGAGCGCCGCTAGGCCGCAGCCGGGGACTCAATTTTAAGCTCATCCAGCGGCCTGTACCATGGCTGGGGTCGAGGCCATGATTGCCCAGCTCAGGCAGGAGGCGGATCGCCGCGGTGAGGGGTGGCTGCAGTCCATGCTGGGGCCACTCCTCCCGCACGGGGACACGGGGAACGATTCATCCGGCCGGGGGGGCGGGGGGGGCACCCCGCGAGCGGGGGGGGCTCATACTGCCACCCAGGATGTAGCCAGCAGCCCACCTGTCCGGGGGGGGGAGGATTACACCCCGCGATCCAGGGTGTCCCGGCCTCCGGCACGCTATTCCCCGGGACCGTCCACCCGGTCCCACAGGAGAGGGGGCAGCCCCATCCGGGCCGCCTCGGGCCCACCCGCAAAACGGACAGCGGCGGCGGCGGGGGGGCGCCAGGAGGACACCGATCGGCAGCGGGGAACGGGGAGGGGGCGGCCAGGGGGCTCCAAGGCGGCGGCCAGGTCCGCTCGGCGAGAAGATCGGAGGGATGCGGGCTCCAACCCCGGTTGTGCACCGGTGGGCCGAGAGCCTCGGCGAAGCACATCTGTCCCTGCGGTGGCTAGCTCTTCAGCATCCGCGGCTAGCCACCTCCAATCCAGCCCCGTGGTGAGGGAGCGAGGGGGAGGGGAAGACGGCAGAGTGTCCGAGGCGCCGAGAAAAGCTATGCGGAAGTCGGTGCACGGGTCCAGGGCGCGCAGCGAGAGTGAGTCCAGCTCTGGGCCCGCGGCTCCCAGGCCCGAGTCGCCTGGAGGGCTTTCATCTGGTGAGGAGGGTCGGCATGGAGATCGATCGGAAGGGGAGCTGTCGGAGGAGGAAGTGGTGCCCAGGACGGAGGTCGCAGCGCGGGAGCCAAGCCGGACGGCTGGTGGGATTGCTTCCAGACAGCCCGGTGAGTCGTTTTTGGCTTTGCCTTCTATTTTACAAAATGTGGGGGTGTTAGCGGGGGGACAGGGGGGGGGTCCCCGTAGTCGTGGGGGGGTGCCCGCAGGGGTGAGTAGTGGTGATTCGGGTACACTGGGGGAACGGTCGAGAGAGGATGCCGGTTTGCACCGGTTCCTGGCGGGTTTGGAGACGTTGGTTAGCCAGCTGAAGGGTGGGGTCAGCCCCGCCGTTAGCCCGGCGGCAGCATGGGGAACGGCGGGGGGATCCGGGGTTACGGCACCTGCATTAGCGGTCGCCGTGCCGGGGGCTGTGGTGCCTGTGGACAAGGGACAAGAGGTAGGGGCTGGGGCGGCAGGTGCCGTGGTGCCGCCTACGGAAAAGGGGGATGCGGGGGTCGATTCCGCGAAGAAGAGAGAGTTGGTCCGGTTGGCGGACGCGGCTAAAGGGGAGGTTTACACGTGCTGGGAGGCACCGCTGGGTTCGCATTTGAAGCCGGAGGTGCGGGAAAAGATTTGGAAGAGTGAATATGTAGAGATATTTGCGTTGTTACCGCTGGAAAAGTTTAACCTTGATAGGGTTAAGCCGGAAGAGTCCAAGAAAGAGGACGAGGAGAAGAGGAGGTATAGGCTTATACCTAGGACTTTTGCGAATTGGTCGCAGGCCTATTCGATCATGGCGAGCGTGATCGGTGAGAAAAACCCCGAACATTGTTCGGCGCTTTTCAGTTACCAGGAGGCGATTAGCGAGGCCTACCGGTGTTACGGGGGCACGGGGTGGCTCCGGTATGATGAGCAGTTCCGGCAACGCCGGGCTATCAGGCCGGATATTAGGTGGGACACTAAGGACATTGGCCTTTGGATGCGGCTTATGTCGGCCCCACGGACGTCCACGCCGTTTTTTCAGGGGGGGGGCCGGTGGAACCTCTTCCCCAGGACAGTCGGCCGGAAAGAAGAAGGGGGTCTGCTGGCAGTTTAACGAAGGAAACTGCAGGTTCGGAGGGTCTTGCCGGTTCAAGCACGAGTGCTCCGGCTGTGGTGGCAATCACCCCTCTTCCCGGTGTTTTAAGCAAGGCAAGGGACGTCCCGGAGATTCTTCAAGTAAGAGGGAGGACTCCGGTGATGGTGGAAAGGATGCGACCGTTTCTCGGTAGATATCCTGATAGGGCGGCCGCCCTGTCGTTGGAAAGGGGTTTCTCGGTGGGTTTTAACATTCCGTGCTCTTTGTCCGTGGTCCCCCCGGTGGCTAAGAATTTACGTTCAGCGTTACAACACCCGGATGTGGTTTCAGAGAAACTGCAGAAGGAAGTGGCATTGGGCCGTATGGGGGGCCCATTCGTCTCGCCTCCCTTGGACGACTTGGTGGTTTCCCCGTTGGGGGTGGTGCCCAAGAAGGAGCCGAACAAATTTCGGCTTATTCATCATTTGTCGTTTCCGAAGGGGGGGTCGGTGAACGACGCCATCAGCATGGAGGAGTGTACGGTGAGTTACACCTCTTTTGATGCTGCGGTGGGCTGGGTCAGGCGGTATGGCCGGGGGGCCTTGATGGCCAAGTCGGACATTGAGGCTGCGTTTCGGCTCCTGCCTGTCCACCCAGATAGTTTCAGGCTCTTGGGCTGCCAGTGGGGTGGGGAGTTCTACGTAGACAAGTGTCTGCCGATGGGCTGTTCCATTTCCTGCGCGCTGTTTGAACGGTTTAGTTCGTTCCTGGAGTGGGTGGTTCGGGATGTGTCCGGCGTAAGCTCCGTGATCCACTATCTGGACGACTTTCTCTGTATTGGGCCGGCGGGGTCGCAGATTTGCGCAGTGCTGTTGGCCACTTTGGAGCACATTGCGGAGCGATTTGGTGTGCCGCTGGCGCCCGAGAAAACGGAAGGACCGAGATCGGTCATCCAATTCTTGGGCATCGTGATCGATTCAGAGAGGATGGAATGTAGGTTACCGCTGGACAAGTTGGTGGGCCTCAAGGCCGAGATTCAGGAGATGGTGGGCTTGCGGAAGGTGCAACTCCGAGCGCTTCAGTCGCTCCTGGGGAAGCTAAATTTTGCTTGCCGCATTCTCCCCATGGGGAGGGTCTTTTGCAGGCGCCTTTCGGCGGCTACAGCGGGTGTCAGGTCGCCCAGGCACTATGTGCGCCTGGGGAAGGAACATAGGGAGGATTTGTTGGTATGGCACTCCTTTTTGGACTCCTTCAACGGCAGGGCCTTGTGGATGTCCGGTCCGGTTAGCAACTTTGACATGGAGTTGTTCACAGATGCGGCTGGAGGCGCAGGTTTTGGGGCATATTTTCAAGGGCAATGGAGTGCGGGCTCATGGCCTCAGGCCTGGTTGGAGGCGGGGTTCACAAAGAACTTGGTGCTGTTGGAATTGTTTCCGGTGGTGCTGGCAGTAGAATTGTGGGGTGCGGCCTTCCGGGATCGGAAGGTGCGGTTCCATGGTGACAATATGGGGGTGGTCCAGGTGATCAACAGAGTTACGGCGTCTTCTCCTCCAGTTATTCGGCTGTTACGGCACCTGGTGCTGCGCTGTTTGCAGTTGAACATATTTGTATATGCGGTGCATCTACCGGGGGTGGAGAATGTAGTAGCTGATGCTCTGTCTCGCTTTCAGTGGGACAGGTTCCGGGAGCTGGTGCCGGAGGCAGAGGAGCAAGGTGTCCCCTGTCCAGAGTGGCTTTGGAGGATTCCGTTGGAATCGTCTCCGATTGGATCAGAAGGTCGGTAAGTGTGAACACCTGGAGGGCGTATGAGAAGGTGTGGGCGGAATGGCAGGCTCTGGTTAGGGAGGCCGAGGTGGACCCGGCCGGTCCCGAGGTCAGGGGTTTGGTGCTGTATTTCTTGGGCAGGAACATGGAGGCCGGGGTTTCTCCGTCCATGATGGACAAAAAATTGGCTGGATTGGCTTTCCTGTTTAAGTGGCAAGGGCGCCCGGACTTTACTAAGGAATTTTGTGTCCGGCAGGCTCTAAAGGGTTACAGGAAGCAGGGGCGTCAGGCGGATTCCCGTCGCCCTGTGTCGTTTGCAATATTGAGGGGTATTATGGAAAAGTTGGGGACATTGTGTTCATCCCGGTTTGAAGTGTTATTGTTTCGCGCGGCGTTCGCTTTGGCGTTCTTTGGAGCTTTTAGGGTGGGGGAGTTGGTTAGCCCCTCGAAGAAGGTGCAGGGTGGCATGTTGGCTGATGATGTGGTGTGGAATCAAGACGGGGTCGCTTTGTTGCTACGCCGGTCCAAGACGGACCAGAAAGGGAGGGGTAAAGTGGTGCGAGTCTTCCCTATTGAAGGGTCGGAATTATGCCCGGTTAGGGTAGTGCGGGAATTTTTGGATGTACGGCCAGAGTTAAGTGGCTCATTCTTGCTGCACGAGGATGGGACGGCGTTGTCACGGTATCAGTTCGTGACAGTGTTCAGACGGTGTTTGGGGGCATTGGGCCTGGTGGCTCAGGAGTTCTCGGCGCATTCCTTTCGGATTGGTGCCGCGACAGAAGCAGTACGTTGTGGCTTGGACGATGAATTGGTGAAAAGGATTGGTAGATGGGAGTCAAGGAGATTTCGATTATATGTCAGACCTCAGCTCATGGTAGAACTAGGGGGGAGCGGGGGTGCAAAACAATAGATGTCCAGGTAAAGTTCATGTCAGGCCACCTCCAAGGGGGATGGGGAGTGTATCGGGGTTTTGTTTTTGTTTGGTTAAGGGAACATGTTGGGAGTCGGGAGGGGAGCGTCTCCCGATGGGATTGTGGTGATGGATTTCTTACTTGCTGTCTTTCAGGTGCGGGACAGGGACTGGTATGGATAATAGGCCACTCCTTCGTTCGTAGGGGGGCTGCGAGAGCGGATATGCGGCCGAACGGTCGCCAGCTGGGGGTCCCCAGACAGGAAGCGATGGTGCGGTGGTTGGGGTTCCCGGGGATGTTGTGGAGCAGGGTGGTGCCGGAAGTGCACAAGTTTGCACGCTTGGACCGACCGCCGGACGTTTTGTTGATCCATGCGGGGGGAAACGACTTGGGGGTGCGTTCTATGTTGGATGTCGCACGAGACATCAAGTTTGATTTCTTGAGGATTCGCATGTCCTACCCGGATACGGTAGTGATATGGTCTGACATTGTGGGCAGGTCTTCATGGCGGATGGCTAGATCGTGGGAAGGTGTGAACAGGGCCAGGAAAAAAATTAATCGGGACGTTGCTAAATTTGTGATCCGGAACGGCGGGTTGGTGGTTAAACACCCTGAGTTGGAGGTGGATACGTGGAGGTATCAGCTGAAAGATGGAGTTCATTTGACCGACGTGGGGATTGACATGTGGGTGTTGGGCCTACAGGACGGGATACAGCGAGCATTGAGGGTGTGGAGGTGCGCCCAAAGGTAAGGAGTTACCTTTGGGTGCTGGTGGCGGGTGTTTTGGACTTTGCAGGAGAAGAAATTACCCTGAAGTGGATGCCATTACCCAGAGGTGGTATGGGTTCTGAAGGGGCTGTTAGTCCAGTCTACCAAGGTGTAGCTGGCAAGTGGTTAATGGGGGTACTGCGGTCAGTTGGTCGTCTTTGAGTCAGTTTCGGCTTGAGGCCTAAGACCAGAGTTAGGTACTGCAGTGCTCATAAAACTTTTTAGAATGGTTACAAGTGTGTTAATGTGCCTGCAAAGTCCAGCACCAGCAGGGTTAAAATGTGTATCTCAGGTCTAATAAAGGTTTATGTGTGAAAATGTTATTTAATGTTATTTAATATTTAAAAGGTTATTTAAAAATAAATGGAGGCTGCTACGGCCAGTTTTTACTCCAAAGATTACAGTAGTGGTGTCAGTTATTTATTAAGGTAAAGGTTGAGTAAAAATGTGGGGGGCTTAGCAGATAAGGGGTTAATGTATTTATACCATAGTCAAGAGAGGCCCGGAGCAAAACAACAAGACATCAGCGCAGGGCCGGCCATGACGGGGTTAAAGAAAAAGCCCTGCCATGGTCGGAGGGAGGGGTCAGTGAGGAAGGAGAGCGATGGGAGGGAGGTTATATATTTCCCCTCCCACGCTTCCCGGTTAACACGTGGGGAGAAGTTTCCCACCCACCCTCCCTTTGTTGGGCATTTTAAAGGGGGTCATTGGTGTAGTGGGAGGTCATGGTATGTGATACGGTGTTGGCGGTTTTGGGTGCTTTTCTGGTTTTTGTTTTTTCCACACAGGTACGAACTTAGGATGTCGTGGCGGCGGCGGGTGTTTTGGACTTTGCAGGAGAAGAAATTACCCTGAAGTGGATGCCATTACCCAGAGGTGGTATGGGTTCTGAAGGGGCTGTTAGTCCAGTCTACCAAGGTGTAGCTGGCAAGTGGTTAATGGGGGTACTGCGGTCAGTTGGTCGTCTTTGAGTCAGTTTCGGCTTGAGGCCTAAGACCAGAGTTAGGTACTGCAGTGCTCATAAAACTTTTTAGAATGGTTACAAGTGTGTTAATGTGCCTGCAAAGTCCAGCACCAGCAGGGTTAAAATGTGTATCTCAGGTCTAATAAAGGTTTATGTGTGAAAATGTTATTTAATGTTATTTAATATTTAAAAGGTTATTTAAAAATAAATGGAGGCTGCTACGGCCAGTTTTTACTCCAAAGATTACAGTAGTGGTGTCAGTTATTTATTAAGGTAAAGGTTGAGTAAAAATGTGGGGGGCTTAGCAGATAAGGGGTTAATGTATTTATACCATAGTCATGACACAAACGCAGAGACTGGGGCAGAAATTACACAAACGCAGAGACTGGGGCAGAAATGACACAAACGCAGAGACTGGGGCAGAAATGACACAAACGCAGAGACTGGAACGCTGGCCAGAAACGCAGAGACTGGGGCCAGAAATGACACAAACGCAGAGACTGGAACGCTGGCCAGAAACGCAGAGACTGGAACACTGGGCCAAACACGTAGAGACTGGAACGCTGGGCCAGACACGCAGAGACTGGAACGCTGGGCCAGACACGCAGAGACTGGAACGCTGGGCCAGACACGCAGAGACTGGAACGCTGGGCCAGACACGCAGAGACTGGAACGCTGGGCCAGACACGCAGAGACTGGAACGCTGGGCCAGACACGCAGAGACTGGAACGCTGGGCCAGACACGCAGAGACTGGAACGCTGGGCCAGAAACGCAGAGACTGGAATGCTGGGCCAGAAACGCAGAGACAGAATGCTGCGACTGAACGCTGAGATGGTAACGCATGACAGAAATGCTGGGCCAGAAACGCAGAGACAGAAATGCTGGGCCAGAAACGCAGAGACAGAAATGCTGGGCCATAAACGCAGAGACAGAAATGCTGGGCCAGAAACGCTGGGCCAGAAACGCAGAGACAGAAAGCTGAACTGAACGATGAGGCAGAAACGCAATGACAGAAATCCTGGGGCAGAACGCTATGACAGAAATGCTAAACTGAATGCTGAGGCAGAAATCCTGGGGCAGAAATGCAGACAGAAATTGTGGGGCAGAACGCTGAGGCAGACACGCAATGACAGAAATCGTGGGGCAGAACGCTGAGGCAGAAATGCAATGACAGAAATCGTGGGGCAGAACGCTGAGGCAGAAATGAAATGACAGAAATCGTGGGGCAGAACGCTGAGGCAGAAATGCAATGACAGAAATCTAGGGGGAAAACGATGAGGCAGAAATGCAATGACAGAAATCTAGGGGGAAAACGCTGAGGCAGAAATGCAATGACAGAAATCGTGGGGCAGAACGCTGAGGCAGAAATGCAATGACAGAGAACGCTGAGGCAGAAATGAAATGACAGAAATCGTGGGGCAGAACGCTGAGGCAGAAATGCAATGACAGAAATCGTGGGGCAGAACGCTGAGGCAGAAATGAAATGACAGAAATCGTGGGGCAGAACGCTGAGGCAGAAATGCAATGACAGAGAACGCTGAGGCAGAAATGAAATGACAGAAATCGTGGGGCAGAACGCTGAGGCAGAAATGCAATGACAAAAATTGTGGGGCAGAACGCTGAGGCAGAAATGCAATGACAAAAATCGTGGGGCAGAACGCTGAGGCAGAAATGCAATGACAAAAATTGTGGGGCAGAACGCTGAGGCAGAAATGCAATGACAGAAATCTAGGGGGAAAACGCTGAGGCAGAAATGCAATGACAGAAATCGTGGGGCAACATGCCATGACCGAAATGCTGAACTGAACGCTGTGGCAGAAATGCAATGACAGAAATCTAGGGGGAAAACGATGAGGCAGAAATGCAATGACAGAAATCTAGGGGGAAAACGATGAGGCAGAAATGCAATGACAGAAATCTAGGGGGAAAACGCTGAGGCAGAAATGCAATGACAGAAATCGTGGGGCAGAACGCTGAGGCAGAAATGCAATGACAAAAATCGTGGGGCAGAACGCTGAGGCAGAAATGCAATGACAAAAATTGTGGGGCAGAACGCTGAGGCAGAAATGCAATGACAGAAATCTAGGGGGAAAACGCTGAGGCAGAAATGCAATGACAGAAATCGTGGGGCAACATGCCATGACCGAAATGCTGAACTGAACGCTGTGGCAGAAATGCAATGACAGAAATCTAGGGGGAAAACGATGAGGCAGAAATGCAATGACAGAAATCTAGGGGGAAAACGCTGAGGCAGAAATGCAATGACAGAAATCGTGGGGCAGAACGCTGAGGCAGAAATGCAATGACAGAGAACGCTGAGGCAGAAATGAAATGACAGAAATCGTGGGGCAGAACGCTGAGGCAGAAATGCAATGACAAAAATTGTGGGGCAGAACGCTGAGGCAGAAATGCAATGACAAAAATCGTGGGGCAGAACGCTGAGGCAGAAATGCAATGACAAAAATTGTGGGGCAGAACGCTGAGGCAGAAATGCAATGACAGAAATCTAGGGGGAAAACGCTGAGGCAGAAATGCAATGACAGAAATCGTGGGGCAACATGCCATGACCGAAATGCTGAACTGAACGCTGTGGCAGAAATGCAATGACAACAAACCTGGGCCGCATGCAATGACAGAAATGGTGAAACTGAATGCTGAGGCAGAAACGCAATGACAGAAATCCCAGGCAGAAACGCTATGACTGGGATGCCGACACTGACGGCTGAGACAGCAAACTGGGCAGAATTCTACGACAAACGCTATGACGGGAACCCTGGGGCAGAGACGCTATGACGGGAACCCTGGGGCAGAGACGCTATGACGGGAACCCTGGGGCAGAGACGCTAAGAACCTATGTCAGAACGCAGGGGCAGAAACACTATGTCAGAACGCAGGGGCAGAAACGCTATGTCAGAACGCAGGGGCAGAAACGCTATGTCAGAACGCAGGGCTATGTCAGAACGCAGGGGCAGAAACTCTATGTCAGAACGCAGGGGCAGAAACGCTATGTCAGAACGCAGGGGCAGAAACGCTATGTCAGAACGCAGGGGCAGAAACGCTATGTCAGAACGCAGGGGCAGAAACGCTATGTCAGAACGCAGGGGCAGAAACGCTATGTCAGAACGCAGGGGCAGAAACGCTATGTCAGAACGCAGGGGCAGAAACGCTATGTCAGAACGCAGGGCTATGTCAGAACGCAGGGGCAGAAACGCTATGTCAGAACGCAGGGGCAGAAACGCTATGTCAGAACGCAGGGGCAGAAACGCTATGTCAGAACGCAGGGGCAGAAACGCTATGTCAGAACGCAGGGGCAGAAACGCTATGTCAGAACGCAGGGGCAGAAACGCTATGTCAGAACGCTATGACAGAACGCAGGGGCAGAATGCTGCGACAGAACGCTGTTACAGGAACGCTATGTCAGAACGCTGTGACACAAACGCTATGTCAGAACGCTGCGACAGGAACGCTATGTCAGAACGCTGCGACAGGAACGCCATGTCAGAATGCTGCGACAGCAATGCTATGACAGAAACACAGGGGCAGAACGCTACGACAGAAATGCTATGACAGGACACAGGGGCAGAAACGCAAAGACAGAACACAGGAGCAGCAACGCCATGACAAAAACGCTATGGCAGAACACAGGGGCAGAATGCTATGACAGAACGCAGGGGAAGAACGCAAAGACAGAAAGATGCATTGACAGGAAACGTAGAGCGACAGAAAATGCAGAGACAGTTTCCTACGACAAATTGCTGCAATGTAAGGAAACTACCAGCGTGACCCGCGGGAGAACAGCCCCCCCCCCAAGCTGCCAGCTGATCCCTGAAGAAATGGGTGAACAACCCCGGGAGCTCAATGGTGTAAGCCCCTCCCCATGCTGCCAGCGTGTGACCCCTGTAGAACTGGACCCCCCCCCACGGCTCCCTGATGCACTGGAGAGAGAGGGTGGGTGGAGGATGGACGGACCGATGACCCTCCCGCTCCCCCCCGGTATGAGCGCCGGGAGAAGCGGGTGGGCGGCGGCTCCCACGATGCAGGATAACACAGGGTTGAAAGGGGGTGGGCAGGGGGTCCCCCATTGTGCCCGGGAGAGGAACATCTTCCTGTTGGCAAACCGTAGCTCTGTCTGGAACCTGAAATGGCGCCAACACAGGACCCGGCGTGGGAGGAGGCTTAAGTACTCAGCAGACTCCTCCCACAAACACAGGCTAGCCTTCGGCCAGCCTTTACACTTACGCAGACGCAATTACTCTCTGAATCTGGGCCAGTGTTTTTGTTTTTTTTTGCAGCAGGAACGTGGAACAGAGTTCGGCACCTCTAGGACTGAGTGTATGGGGTGGTCTATTGTTGCTGGCAGGGAAAATATTGTTGCTGGCAGAGGATCTATTTATACTGTGTTAACAAGTTCTATACAAAAAGTTGGCACCACAAATCTCCATAAGGGGTGGTCTTAGGAGGTGGAACCAAGGAATGGTGTTTAGAGGTGGGTAGGGCTGGAGACAAGGGGCGACTTGGAAAGGGGGAGTTCCTGCAGCTATTCTCTGGGGAGGGGGGGGAACCCTGTATGGAACTATAATCATCATGCCTAGTCAAGGATAACAGACATAAATAAAATAAAGGTAAAACTTACATTTGTCAGTGCAGTCTCTCTGCCACAATATCTCCCAATCCTCATAGCTCAGACGACAGATATCCAGCCAGGCATAGTCCCTCTGAGGCTCTGTTCACACCTAGGCGTATATACGCCTGAAGCGCGACGCCGCAGCAGCCCCTAATACGCTGGAGGGATGATTTTACATTGCCCTCTATGGATATGGTTCACATCTCCACACCGAACGCCGAAACGCCTGAAGCTCAAAACAAGTCCCGGACCCTTTTTTTCAGGCGGCTTCGGCTGTCGGCATAGGAGATGTGGACCTGGGGTAAGGCTCAGGGCCATCTTTTCCATTGGGCACGCTGGGCAGTTGCCCGGGGGCCCCGCTTGCCTGGGGGGCCCCACCGGCTGCCCAGCAACCCCAGTAAAAAATTATGGAGAGTGACGGGTTAGAACTGCCCATGCCCAGTTCGCGGAAATCACAGAGAAGATCCGGTCCTCCACGAGTGCGGGGGGTTGCTGATGTAAGGGGGGAGTGAATGCAAAAATGTAAGGGGGCACTGATATAAAGGTTCCCCCTCCTATATTAGTGACCCCCCTTACCTTAGTGTATTTAATCTAAGGAAGGTGGTCTCTGGTCACCAGAGTACCCCCCACATCAGAGTCTGCAGGATTCCCCCTTACAATGCAAGGGGGAACTCAGTCTGCGGACCCTGATGTAAGTGGGAAAGAGAAAGCAGTGGACTCTGATATAAGGTTGTTTCTGGTCACCATAGCCCCCCTCCACATCGGAGTTCCCCCCTTAGATCATGATCTGCAGCGTTCCCCTTTACATAAGAGTTCCCTTTCACTGTAAGGGGGAATCCTGCAGACTCTGATGTAAGAGGAAACTCTGTGCTGGCTGGGTTATAGTAACCTGACCTTCATGTCAATGAAGACATTTTTTTTTTTTTTTACTTTTGTTTAACTTAAACACATTTCTAATAGCACTAGCTATATGTTTATAGTTTAAATACTGACATTTGCATTGTTGGGCACTGAAAACTGTAATTTTAGGTACTTTTTTTGCAGTGGCAGTAAAAAATGTGGTTCTGCCAGTAAATGTTATGATTTTTGTCAGTAATTCTCGTGCGTGATTGTGTAGACAGGGCCCCAGTGCACTGTATTGCCCGGGGGCCTATAATGCTCTTAAGATGACACTGGTAAGGCTGCATTCACAATCGCTGCGTTTTGTCACCGCAAATCGCTGTACAAAACGCTGCAATTCACGGTACAAAACGCTGCAATTCGCGGGACAAAACTCTGCAATTAGGTACACCAAGGTGTGAATGCAGCCTTATAGTTTGGATCGGTCTTATCGTACAGACATGTTCTCTGCCTGACAAACCTTATCAAGGATTCATTGTCGATGGCCTCTCTTGTATTCACTTCCCCGTTGGCTCTGGCAGACATTGTGCATACAGGTCCTTGTGCATACAAGCATACGGAGACAACGGCCTACAGGAAGTAGTCAGTGTGTGGGAAGAAGGGGGCTGCCTGTTTAGTGGGGATTACCTGGGTAAATTCCTTTCTGCTTCCTGTAAGGTTGCGTCACTATGAACGGAGATCCGACTTAAATCTCCATACACACACGATTGGACTTCCATCTGACTTTTCCGTGGATTTTTGTTCGAAGGGCATTGGCTGAGGTATGCACCATCGGGGCTTTTGATGCCTCACGCAGACTTTGTATTATTGCAAGGAGACGTGGTAATGGCAGGATGGAGATATAGCCAGATGCAAAGTTTCTTTAGCTGATTAGACCCCCAAGTAAGAACTCTCAACTCCATAACTACATTTGAGAAAATACAGTGGGCCGGATTCAAGTAGATTTGCGCATTTATTACGGAGGCGCAGGGCAACGGATTGCACGGGCGCGCCGGAAAAATGCCCGGCACAATTTAAATGATCCCGTAGGGGGGCGGGAATCATTTAAATTAGGCGCGTTCCCACGCCGATCGTAGAGCGCATGCTCCGTCTGGAAACTTTCCCGACGTGCATTGCGGCAAATGACGTCGCAAGGACGTCATTTGCTTCAAAGTGAACGTGAATGGCGTCCAGCGCCATTCACGAATCACTTACGCAAACTACGTAAAATTCTAATTTCGCGACGGGTATACGTAACATTGGCTGCCCCTGCTAATAGCAGGGGCAGCCTTACGCAAAAACCTCTGTACGGAAACGGCGTAAATTGCGTACGCAGGGCTCGCGCAACGTTGTGAATCGGTGTTAGTATTGTGGTGGAAATTTGAAGATGTATTTAATATGTATTGTCATAATGGCACCCAGTTTTAGTACTGCCCCAACCCGCTCTAAATAGAACTGACTGGGGCAGTCTGAGGCTGGTTGAATCTCGTCTGGTAGTAGAAAATGTCTTGAGGTTGGAATGTGATGTTTGCGGCGTGGGCATATGTCCGCCCCCACAAGGGGCCCTCTGTGCATTTAGCACAGACGATCGTTGGGGAGGGGATGCGCTCACTTCGCAAGCACACTAGTGGTTATGGACAGATGTGCGCTCTTATCTGGGTCTTGTCTGATCAGCAGGGCTTGGGATCCGTAGCGTACGCCTGTAGATAGCTTCCTTTCCACCTTAATAAGGGTATAATCTGGATATGCATTATTCTATGGAATGGCGCAGGTTCAGAATTCTATCAGGCGATTAATATGAGAGCTTATGATCGGTTAGAGGCAGGGGGGGGGCACTCCCTGCCACGCCCATAAGCCTTTAGCAGCATTGTATGTATTTCTATGCGTTGTATTGTATCCATTGTATTATATTCTATTCATGTATTCTATGGGACTTCCTGTTAGAAGGAACGTCCTTATATGGTGTTAGCTGTGTCAGTGGAACATCATCTGTTAACCACTCCCATGAGGGAGGTGTTTAATGGGTGCAGTGAGCACTTCCTGTTTTGGGTAAATAAAAGGTGCTTGGCTGAGCCTTTGGGGCAGTGATGCTGGCAGAATGATATGAGAACAGGCTGGTGATGGTGTCCCTTTGTATGAATGGCAGAGAATGATGGTGAGTGAATCTATTTAGCTTAACCAGTTCCCGACCCCCGCATGTACATATACGTCCACAATATGGCACGTACAGGCACATGGGCGTACATGTACGTCCTCGCCTATTAGCGGGTGGGGGGTCCGATCGGGACCCCCCCCCGCTACATGCGGAGGTCGGGTCTGCTCGGGGAGCGATCCGGGACCACGGCGCGGCTATTTGTTTATAGCCGCTCCGTCGCGATCGCTCCCCGGAGCTGAAGAACGGGGAGAGCCGTGTGTAAACACGGCTTCCCCATGCTTCACTGTGTCGGCGCATCGATCGCGTCATTCCCTTTATAGGGAAGACACGATCGATGACGTCATTCCTACAGCCACACCCCCCAACAGTTGTAAACACATACTAGGTGCACCCTAACTCCTACAGCGCCACCTGTGGTTAACTCCCAAACTGCAACTGTCATTTTCACAATAAAGAATGCAATTTAAATGCATTTTTTGCTGTGAAAATGACAATGGTCCCAAAAATGTGTCAAAATTGTCCGAAGTGTCCGCCATAATGTCGCAGTCACGAAAAAAATCACTGATCGCCGCCATTAGTAGTAAAAAAAAAATAATTTATAAAAATGCAATAAAACTATCCCCTATTTTGTAAACGCTATAAATTTTGCGCAAACCAATCGATAAACGCTTATTGCGATTTTTTTTACTAAAAATAGGTAGAAGAATACGTATCGGCCTAAACTGAGGAAAAAAAATGTTTTTATATATGTTTTTGGGGGATATTTATTACAGCAAAAAGTAAAAAATATTGCAATTTTTTTCAAAATTGTCGCTCTATTTTTGTTTATAGCGCAAAAAATAAAAACCGCAGAGGTGATCAAATACCACCAAAAGAAAGCTCTATTTGTGGGAAAAAAAGTACGCCAATTTTGTTTGGGAGCCACGTCGCACGACCGCGCAATTGTCTGTTAAAGCGACACAGTCCCGAACTGTAAAAACCCCTTGGGTCTTTAGGCAGCAATATGGTCCGGGGCTTAAGTGGTTAAATAAGCATTATTTCATTAAGACTGGATTCTGTGCTTTATAGCACAGGGCAAAATGGCGCTGTGCTCTGCGTACGGCCTAATTTTGCCACCACAGTATGCAATTTGCATACTATGCGCTGAGCACAACGGGAACGCCACCTAGTGGCCATCGCAAGAATGCAGCCTAAGATATGCGGGCATGAGAGCCTTATGCCGCGCAGATCTTAGGCTGCAGTCGGCGTAACGAGGTTCCTGAATCAGGAGCACTCGTTACGCCGGGGCAAGTAAGCAATTGCGCTGTGTAACCTATGGTTACACAGGCGCAATTGCTTCTTGAATCCACCCCAGTATATGTAGGAAGATATCAAAAGTGAACAAAATAAAACAATTCCTTTCTTTATCAAAAAATGGGAAAAATAATTGGGATGTAGATTCCTCCCATCACAAATAAAGAAACTAATTGCAATCACGCATGCTACATCCATAAGCTCATCTATCCAGGAAATGGCATACAAGTTTATAGTTAGATTGTACCGTACTCCGGTGCAGCTAGCACAGATTTACCCAACAGCAGATGATCGACCACAGCAGATGATCGATTTTGGAGGGGATGCAAAGACAGGGGTACCTACCTCCATATTTGGTGGGCATGCCCAAAGATAAGAGTATTCTGGGAGGAAGTGGCTCCATGGATTGGGAAAATGTCTAAGGAAACTATCGAGTTTGCACCACTGTACTTCCTGTTCTATGGAACCACAAGATCCATAAAAGCTTATAAAAAGAGTATCACACCACACTTATTTAATGCTTATAAAAGGTTAATACCTAGGTACTGGAAGCAGTTAGCATGCCCCACCCTTAAAGCGGAGGTCCACCCGATTTTTTTTTTTTGAAAGCCAGTAGCTACAAATACTGCAGCTGCTGACTTTTAAAAAATGGACACTTATCTCTCCAGCGCGCCCGCAATGTCAGCAGCCGAGGCTGAGCAATCGGTCCTCGGCTGCTTCCGCCGCCATTCTCGGTGAGGCTTGCGGCTTCACTGCCCGATTCCCTACTGCGCATGCACGAGGATCGCAGCGCACTGTCACTGGTCCCCACTCTCTCCTGGGAACAGTGGGCCAGATCCACAAAGAGCCGCCGTAACTTAAATATTCTGATTTAAGTTACACTGCCGCAAAATTTCTACCTAAGTGCCCGATCCACAAAGCACTTACCTAGAAATTTTCGGCTGTGTAACTTAAATCCGTCCGGCGCAAGGCGTTCCTATTTTCATGGGGCGAGTCCCATTTAAATTAGGCGCGCTCCCACGCCGGACGTACTGCGCATGCTCACGACGTCATTTTCCCGACGTGCATAGCGCGGTTTTACGTTACGCCGAGTTTTGAGAATCGCGCCGGGTAAAAAAAAGATACGGCGGGAAAAAAAAAAAAAAAAAAAAAAAAATAACAGCGTCGCGGGTAAGAAGGGTCTACTTTTACAAGGTGTAAACAGTTTACACTTTGTAAAAGCAGCCCTAATTTTACGATTGCAACGTAAGTATTTACGGAGATTTCACGAAGCTAAACCGCTTCGTGGATCTCCGTAAGTGCTCATTTGCATACGCGAAGCGGCATTTCGACTCGAAATGCCCCCAGCGGCGGATGCGGTCCTGCATCCTAAGATCCGGCAGTGTAAGTCCCTTACACATGTCGGATCTTCTGCCTATCTATTGGAAACTGATTCTGTGGATCAGTTCCAAAGATAGAAACAGGGATACGACGGCGTATCAGTAGATACGCCGGCGTATCCCTTTTGAGGATCTGGCCCAGTGTTTCCCAGAAGACAGCACGGGGGGGGGGTACCATTAAGGGGCTAGACTCCTGTGGGAGTCGGAACCCTGAAGTGGTGCAAATATTCCTGTCTTAGAAAGGTGTAACGGTCACCACCGTTTACGACCTTCCATCAACTACGACAGCTCATCTGACACACAGACAAACCAGCAGACCTCCCATTTCCCAGAATAACGAGACTTGCTCCGTGTTCTCTGGTTTCAAATGAAGACAATTTTAATGGTTTCTTCTCAGCTTATATACAGTACAAGGCATTAAAGGAACAATCAACTCCCCACCCACACACTAAGGCTAATTACTAAACATTCCTTCATTAACAGCATTACAAACAAAACACCATCACACACTGATCTCTTTCCAATCCACATCCCCAGACAGACGCTCTGTCTCCAACAAGTACATTCCACACATAAACAGTATTTAGCATACATAATTAGAGGTCTGGGAGCAGACCTGGATTATCACCTGTCCGTTACAACACCTTTACACAAGGACAATGAAATGTCTTCCAGGCCCTGACTCAATTAGCATGTCACTAGTCCGGGCTAATCATAGAATGAGTCACTATTGACTGGTTGGGCCAACATCTTGCAGTATCTCAAAATCCTGCAATACGAACTATCAGTGATGTCCCATCTCATGTAATACATGAATTATGATTCACTTGCCACCCCATGCCCAAAGGGCACAGGGTGGACTCAGACCCAAGAGTTATCAGTGACGCTGACACAGGAGTATCCCCCATCCTCACAAAGTCTCTGGGTGTCCCGGGTCATTCCGTTACAACAGGTATCTGTACCCCCCTCCCCCTGAAAGGTGCCAAATGTGACACCGGAGGGGGGGGGGAGGGATCCAAAAAGCGGAGGTTAACTTTTTGTGTGAACCTCCGCTTTAAAGAATGGAAAAGGGAAGTGGTTATAATAATGGAGGCAGAAAGGTGGATACATGACATCAGGAATAAACAGGAGAAATTTAAAAAAAAAAGAGAAATCTGGGAAAAACATGCCCAAGAAATAGATGGATAATAAAAATGGATTGAAAAAAAAAAAAAAAAGCCTTAAGAAGTACTGTAAGGCCCCGTACACACGTCCGAGGAACTCGACGGGCAAAACACATCGTTTTGCCCGTCGAGTTCCTTGTGAAGCCGCCGAGGATCTCGGCGAGCCGAAATTTCCCATTGAACAACGAGGAAATAGAGAACATGTTCTCTATTACCTCGCCGAGGTCCTCGTCGGCTTCCTCGGCTGAAAGTGTACACACGGCCGGGTTTCTCGGCAGAATTCAGCTCTGACCGAGTTTCTGGCTGAATTCTGCCGAGAAACTCGGTCGTGTGTACGGGGCCTAAGGGATACCTAAACTTTAGACAGATGGAGAAAAATCTACAGCTTTGGTTTTAAATTGTATATGTATTTATGTATTTACTGTTAGTTTGTTAGATACAAGTAGATAATGAGATGCTAGAAGGATATGGGGAAGGCGGCCAACGATCCTCCTCATTTACCCCTCCCTGCCCTTCTTTTATTTCCCTTTTTTTTTCTCTCCTGAGAGGGACGGGGCAGGAGGGAGGTATGGGGGAGAGGGAAAGATAAGGAGGGGAATAATATATACATAATAAAAAAAAAATATATATATATATTTTTTTTTTTTTATGTTTTATTTAATTCTATATTGCACGTACATATTTAGCAGCAATAATAAAGAGAAAAATAATAACACATTTCTTCCCCCATGAAAAAAAAACTATTTCCCCCTAGCTATTTCTAATATGGCCCATCATAATTGGGCCGTAGTTCCCACCTGTCCACATCTCCGCCAACACTCCAATGTTTGTCCTATTTGATACTTACTTCCCTAGAGTGTCGGGAGTTTTTTACCACCTAGATATGCATTCATAATAAATTTCCATCATCTTGTTGATTACTGTTGATCAATGCACAAGTTTCAAGATTCTTCCCACATCCTGGTTCCTTCCTCGTTTCCCCAATTCCTTTTCCCAAATTTTTATGAATGCCGGTACTTCCGGCACCTCCCTCCCAAATTGTATATATTCGGGATATATTCCCACAAGTTTTTTCGGTATCACATAGGCGCTCGGGAGGGGAATATATTTAAACACACATAGTTTAAAAGAATATACGTAAAGTAGAAACTAGAAGACACGTGTAAGCACCCTTTTTTTTTTTTTATTATTAAATGGAAGTAAACACAATTAAAAAAATAGAAAAGGACACATATAAGAAGAGGGATAATATGAAGAAGGAAAGACAACACTAAAGAAAATGTATAATAAACTTAATTATCACAAGAAGACACACACACATTATTATATCCCCCCATGAACCCCCTGTCCCCTGTTCCCCCCTTTTTTTCTTTTTCCTTTTTCTTCCCTTTTTCTTTTTTTTTTCTTTCCCTGAGGAGGAACCTGAGAGGCGACCACCCATTATATAAATGTAACATGTTAGTAAATATGTTATATGTAAAGAAAAATGAAATAAAAAGAGATTAAACAAAAAAAAAAACCCTCCCTGTATGTATAATCTCCCCCTCCTTGTACATATCACACCCTCCCTGTACATATTAACCAGCCTCCCTATATATATTAACCCTCCTTGTACATATTATTAACCCTCTCCCCTCCCTTCACGCCGTCTTGTTCTGCACACAGAGCTATATCAATAAATCCTCCTCTGACCCCCTCCCTCCGAGACTCATCTATTTAGTTTCGTTTCTCTCTTCCTCCCTCCGACCCCCTCCCTCCCTCCCTCCGACCCCCTCCCTCTGACTCCCATCGACTTAGTTTCGTTTCTCTCTTCTGCAGTCAGCGATGGCGTTCTCTGATGCGAGGAAGGAGCTGGACTGTTCCATCTGTCTGAACATTTATACCAATCCTGTGACACTGAGATGTGGACACAACTTCTGCCGGGAATGTATAGAAGGTGTTCTGGATACACAGGGGGGGTCCGGAATTTATTGCTGTCCTGAATGCAGAGGAGAGTCCCAGGAACGGCCTGAACTTATCAGGAACATAACACTGCGCAACATAATGGAGAGTTTCCGATCTACCGAGCCAGAGAAGGAGGAGAAGGAGAGCCAGATCTTCTGTACACAATGTATTCACTCTCCTGTAATTGCTGTTAAATCTTGTCTGCATTGTGAAGCTTCTCTGTGTGATGACCATCTGAGAATCCACAGTAAGTCACCCCAACATGTCCTATCTGACCTCACCACTCCCCAGAAGAACAGGAAATGCTCCGTCCATGAGAAGATCCTGGAGTATTACTGCACCGAGGACTCGGCCTGTCTCTGTGGGTCCTGCAGGCTGCATGGAGACCATCAGGAACACCAGGTGGAGGCTCTGGAGGAGGCCTCTGAGAAGAGGAAGGAGAACCTGACCAATGCTCTGCAGGAGTTGGTGAAAAAGAGAGAAGAGATGGAGGAAAGCAGGGACATACTAAAACATTTAATGTGAAAATGGCTTAATGTAGCTTAACGAGCAAAAAAGTACCTAAACCTCAACCAATTGCCCTGAAACTTTATACAGCCCAAGATCTCGACCTTCCAAACCTATCCAATAAGTTTTGTGCGATTTGGTGTTCCACAAGGCAAACTAGGGACATTAAGCTTGTTTTTTGGGAAGCTTAATGTGGCTTAACGTACAAAAAAGACCTTAAATGTTAACTAATTTCCCCCAAACTTCACACAATAGAAGACTCTATCCATGCCAACATATTCTGAAAATTTCAGCTCAATTGGTTTTTCACACCAAAAGTTATTCACATTAAGCTATATTTTACAATACTAAAACATTTAATGTGAAATTGGCTTAATGTAGCTTAACGAGCAATAAAGTGCCTAAACCTTAATCAATTGTCCTGAAACTTTGCACAGCTTAAGATTTCAGCGTTCCAAACCCATCCTATGCGTTTTGTGCGATTTGGTGTTCCACAGGGCAAACTAGGGACATTAAGCTTGTTTTTTGGGAGCTTAACGTACAAAAAAGACCTTAAATGTTAACCAATTTCCCCAAAACTTCACACCATAGAAGGGTCTATCCATGCCAACATATTCTGAAAATTTCAGCTCATTTGGTTAATCACACCAAACGTTATTCACATTAAGCCAATTTTACATTTAATGTGAAATTGGCTTAATGTAGCTTAATGTAGCTTAACGAGCAAAAAAGTGCCTAAACCTCAATCAATTGCCCTGAAACTTTGCACAGCCCAAGATCTCGACCTTCCAAACCTATCCTATAAGTTTCGTGCGATTTGGTGTTCCACAAGGCAAACTAGGGACATTAAGCTTGTTTTTTGGGGAGCTTAATGTGGCTTAACGTACAAAAAAGACCTTAAATGTTAACCAATTTCCCCACAAACTTTACACAATAGAAGACTCTATCCATGCCAACATATTCTGAAAATTTCAGCTCATTTGGTTTATCACACCAAAAGTTATTCACATTAAGCTATATTTTACAATACTAAAACATTTAATGTGAAATTGGCTTAATGTAGCTTAATGTAGCTTAATGAGCAATAAAGTGCCTAAACCTCAATCAATTGTCCTGAAACTTTGCACAGCTGAAGATCTCAACGTTCCAAACCTATCCTATGGGTTTTGTGCGATTTGGTATTCCACAGGGCAAACTAGGGACATTAAGCTTGTTTTTTTGAGAGCTTAACGTACAAAAAAGACCCTAAATGTTAACCAATTTTCCCCAACCTTCACATAATAGAAGGCTGTATCTATGCCAACATATTTTGAAAATTTCAGCTCATTTGGTTAATCACACCAAAAGTTATTCACATTAAGCCAATTTTACATTTAATGTGAAATTGGCTTAATGCAGCTTAATGTAGCTTAACGAGCAAAAAAGGACCTAAACCTCAATCAATTGCCCTGAAACTTTGCACAGCCCAAGATCTCGACCTTCCAAACCTATCCAATACGTTTTGTGCGATTTGGTGTTCCACAAGGCAAACTAGGGACATTAAGCTTGTTTTTTTGGGAGCTTAATGTGGCTTAACGTACGAAAAATACCTTAAATGTTAACCAATTCCCCCAAAACTTCACACCATAGAAGGCTCTATCCATGCCAACATATTCTGAAAATGTCAGCTCATTTGGTTAATCACACCAAAAGTTATTCACATTTAGCCAATTTTACATTTAATGTGAAATTGGCTTAATGTAGCTTAATGTAGCTTAATGAGCAAAAAAGTGCCTAAACCTCAATCAATTGCCCTGAAACTTTGCACAGCCCAAGATCTCGACCTTCCAAACCTATCCTATAAGTTTCGTGCGATTTGGTCATCCACAAGGCAAACTAGGGACATTAAGCTTGTTTTTTGGGGAGCTTAATGTACAAATAAGACCTTAAATGTTAACCAATTTCCCCACAAACTTCACACAATAGAAGACTCTATCCATGCCAACATATTCTGAAAATTTCAGCTCAATTGGTTTATCACACCAAAAGTTATTCACATTAAGCTATATTTTACAATACTAAAACATTTAATGTGAAATTGGCTTAATGTAGCTTAACGAGCAATAAAGTGCCTAAACCTCAATCAATTGTCCTGAAACTTTGCACGGCTTAAGATTTCAGCGTTCCAAACCTATCCTATGCGTTTTGTGCGATTTGGTGTTCCACAGGGCAAACTAGGGACATTAAGCTTGTTTTTTTGGGAGCTTAATGTGGCTTAACGTACAAAAAAGACCTTAAATGTTAACCAATTTCCCCACAAACTTTACACAATAGAAGACTCTATCCATGCCAACATATTCTGAAAATTTCAGCTCAATTGGTTTATCACACCAAAAGTTATTCACATTAAGCTATATTTTACAATACTAAAACATTTAATGTGAAATTGGCTTAATGTAGCTTAATGTAGCTTAATGAGCAATAAAGTGCCTAAACCTCAATCAATTGTCCTGAAACTTTGCACAGCTTAAGATCTCAACGTTCCAAACCTATCCTATGCGTGTTGTGCGATTTGGTGTTCCACAGGGCAAACTAGGGACATTAAGCTTGTTTTTTTGAGAGCTTAACGTACAAAAAAGACCTTAAATGTTAACCAATTTTCCCCAACCTTCACATAATAGAAGGCTGTATCTATGCCAACATATTTAGAAAATTTCAGCTCATTTGGTTAATCACACCAAAAGTTATTCACATTAAGCTATATTTTACAATAATAAAAAAAAGGAGTAGGCTGGCAAAGTTTATCAACAAACACTTCACAGCAAGTAACATTGAAACATTGTATCAATTGTAACGTTCTGTGTTTTGCATCTATATAGGGATGAACTTTGATTTGCAGGTGAAGAGAGTTAAAGCAACCATGACAAGGCAAATTTTTATTTTTTTTCTAATTAAACGTTCCTCTATTGAACCCCTTATTAACCCTTTAGTTTTCTCTAATCAGCACTGATTAACTATATATTCCCCTTCTCAGTTCAATTGTAATTTTCCTGGTGATTTTTTTTCTTTTCTATTTTATTTATCTAATATTTAAACTTTTTTTCGGTTTCGGTTTTTGTTTGCTTTGCTTATTAATATTTTTTACAACTTTTTACATATATTTACTGCTGAAAAAAAAATGCCTTTTGTTTAGTTTTATTACATTTAGTTGTACAAGGATTGCAAAAAAAAAAAAAATATTGTTGCAGGACAATATTCACAGAAAGATTGCCTTGTTTGACCTTAAATAAATATTGTATGTATTACGTTGTTATCTTAAAGCGGAGTTACACATAAAAATGGAACTTCCATTTTTCGGAACCCTCCCCCACTCTGTGTCACATTTGACACCTTTCAGGGGGAGGGGGAAGCTGATACTTGTCTAATACAGGTATTTTGCTCCCACTCCTGGGCATAAATAGCCGCAGTAGCCGCGGATATCTACGCCACGTCCGGCGCCTCCTCCGTCCCCCCCGCTGTCTTCTGGGAGACACACAGGTCCCAGAAGACAGCAGGGACCAGTGGGATCGCGCAGAGTGACTCGCGCTTGCGCAGTAAAGAGCCAGGCTGTGAAGCTGCAAGGCTTCACTTCCTGATTCCCTTACCGAAGATGGCGGCGCCTCCACCCGAGAGCCAAGGGACAGATCGAGGAGAGAGAGGGGGCGGGGCAAAACCATGGCTCTGTATTTAAATGGACACACAAAGCTGCGGCTCGACTCGAGTGCCCCATAGCAAGCTGCTTGCTGTGGGGGCATTTGGCAGGAGGGAGCGGCCAGGAGCGCCAGGGAGGGAACTGAGAAGAGGAGGATCAGAACTGCTCTGTGAAAAAACACTGTACAGATGAGGTACAGTATCTCACAAAAGTAAGTACACCCCTCACATTTTTGTAAATATTTTATCTTTTTATGTGACAACACTGAAGAAATGTCCTTTAAGAGCCATAGCAAGCGTGTGCCCACTGCACGGTGAGGGACCCAATGCGCATGGCCAGCAGGCGTGTTCGCCACCGCAACCAGCAATCTAAGGCATGAGAGCCAGGATGGGGATTTGTGTGTGTAAACCCACATATCTCTGTTCTGACAGGGGAGGAGAGACATATTGTCTATTCCTACTAAGGAGGAACAAAGATCTGGCTCCCTTTCTTGTCATTCCCATCCCCTCACAGTTACAAACGCACCCCCCCCTGCAAAGCTAGGCGGCTTCAGCCTGCAGTGTGTTACCTAGGCTGCCTCCCTGTCACCGCGCCATGCTGCCCGCTGTCTCTGCCAAGTCTTCAGTCACGGAGGGGGGGCGCCGGCCTGACACCCCCCTAGTGCGGCACGCCCCCGACTTAGTACGCCACTGCATTATGCTCTTTTTACACTAAGCCACATGTTTTAGGGTTGTAAAATGTGACTGACTTTTGGTGTGATTAACCAAATGAGCTGAAATTTCAGAATATGTTGGCATAGATAGAGACTTCTATTGTGTGAAGTTTGGGAGAAATTGGTTACCATTTAAGTACGTTAAGCTCCCCAAAAAAGAAGCTTAATGTCGCTAGTTGCCTTGTGGAACACCAAATCGCTTGAAACTTATAGGATAGGTTTCCTATTCACATGCTAATTGATTGACATGCTTCCCACCGGCGCATACAGCGCGTCACGAGTTGGCGAAAGAAGCCGGACTGCGAGTCGGCTCTATACGGCGCCTGCGCACCGACGTTCGGCTTCTTTCGGCAACTCGTGACGCGCTGTATGCGCTGGTGGGAAGCATGTCAATCAATTAGCATGTGAATAGGAATGCCCAGTCCCTCAGGATTACATACCCGAAAGCCGCTGTGAAAATATAGATAAAACGGTATGTACGGCAAGAAAATAAAAAAGGTCAGCATAATGTCATTCTCACAACTCGGCTCAATGTAATGTTAGAATTTTTTTTTAGGGTGAACCCCCGCTTTAAGGTCTTTTCTGTGCGTTAAGCTCCCAAAAAAACAAGCTTAATGTCCCTAGTTTGCCTTGTGGGACACCAAATCACTGGAAACTTCTTGGATAGGTTTGGAAGGTCGAGATCTTGGGATGTGCAAAGTTTCAGGGCAATTGATTGAGGTTTAGGCACTTGATTGCTCGTTAAGCTACATTAAGCCAATTTCACATTAAATGTTTTAGTATTGTAAAATATAGCTTAATGTGAATAACTTTTGGTGTGATTAACCAAATGAGATGAAAATTTCAGAATATGTTGGCATGGATAGAGCCTTCTATTGTGTGAAGTTTGGGGGAAATTGGTTAACATTTAAGGTCTTTTCTGTACATTAAGCTCCCAAAAAAACAAGCTTAATGTCCCTAGTTTGCCTTGTGGAACACCAAATCACTGGAAACTTATTGGTTAGGTTTGGAAGGTCGAGATCTTGGGATGTCCAAAGTTTCAGGGCAATTGATTGAGGTTAAGGCACTTTTTTGCTCGTTAAGCTCCCAAAAAAACAAGCTTAATGTCCCTAGTTTGCCTTGTGGAACACCGAATCGCACGAAATGCATAGGATAGGTTTGGGATGTTGAGATATTTAGTTGTGCAAAGTTTCAGGACAATTGATTGAGGTTTAGGCACTTTATTGCTCGTTAAGCTACATTAAGCCGATTTCACATTAAATGTTTTAGTATTGTAAAATATAGCTTAATGTGAATAACTTTTGGTGTGATTAACCAAATGAGATGAAAATTTTAGAATATGTTGGCATGGATAGAGCCTTCTATTGTGTGAAGTTTGGGGGAAATTGGTTAACATTTAAGGTCTTTTCTGTACGTTAAGCTCCCAAAAAAACAAGCTTAATGTCCCTACTTTGCCTTGTGGAACACCAAATCGCACAAAACACATCGGATAGGTTTGGGATGTTGAGATATTTAGTTGTGCAAAGTTTCAGGGCAATTTATTGAGGTTTAGGCAGTTTATTGCTCGTTAAGCTACATTAAGCCAATTTCACATTAAATGTTTTAGTATTGTAAAATATAGCTTAATGTGAATAACTTTTGGTGTGATTATCCAAATAAGCTGAAATTTTCAGAATATGTTGGCACGGATAGAGTCTTCTACTGTGTGAAGTTTGGTGGGAATTGGTTAACATTTAAGGTCTTTTTCGTACGTTAAGCCACATTAAGCTCCCCAAAAAACATGCTTAATGTCCCTAGTTTGCCTTGTGGGACACCGAATCACGCAAAACTTCGTGGAAAGGTTTGGGTAGTTAAGATCTTAGGATGTGCAAAGTTTCAAGACAATTGATTGAGGTTAAGGTACATTATGGTACGTTAAGCTCTGTTTTAGCATTGTAAAATATAGCTTAATGTGAATAAATTTTGGTGTGATAACCCAAATGAGCTGACATTTTCAGAATATGTTGACATGGATATGATCTTATATTGTGTGAAGTTTGGGGGAGATTAGTTAACATTTAAGGTCTTTTTTGTACGTTAAGCTACATTAAGCTCCCAAAAAAACAAGCTTAATGTCCCTAGTTTGCCTTGTGGAACACCAAATAGCACGAAACTTATAGGATAGGTTTGGGTAGTTGAGATCTTAGGCTGTGCAAAGTTTCAGGGCAATTGATTGAGGTTTAGGCACTTTATTACTCGTTAAGCTACATTAAGCCATTTTCACATTAAATGTTTTAGTATGTCCCAGGAAAGCATCAAGAGTCTGCAGAAGTACAAGAGAAAAGTGCAAGACAGTGCAGACGGTGTAACCAAGAGAGTCACCGCCATATTCAGAGACATCAGGAGACAACTGGACATCCTGAAGAGGAGAGTTCTTAAAGAGATAACTAGGAAGGCGGAGAGAGTCTCATTCCCAGCCTCTGATTTAATTCAGGATCTGGAGATAAAGAAGGACGATCTGTCCAGGGAGATTCGTCACATCGAGGAGATATGTAACATGGCGGACCCACTGACTTTCCTACAGGAATCAGACACAGGTGACTTGTGTGATACTGAGGATGAGGATGAGGAGGACAAAAATAGATGCGATAAACTCCTTCATGGTGGGGGGGAACTGGATGTGACTGGAATTTCACACCTATTATATACAGGATTATCTGATCTAATAACAGGGGTATACAGAGGGATCTATATACCAGAACCTGCAGATATATTACTGGATGCAGACACGGCTCATAATTACCTAAATATCTCAGATGATAGGAAGACCGCACACAGGATAAATAGAAAGTTTAATCATCCTCATACACCAGAGAGATTTCAGGTCTACCAAGTAGTAAGTAAAACTCGTTATGATAGTTATCTAGGGAAGGACATTCCATCCGAATACAGGGAAGTGATATCTCCTCAGGTGATGAGCAGTCAGAGTTTCTCCTCAGGGAGACATTACTGGGATGTGGATGTTGGGGGATCATCACAGTGGAGAGTCGGGATGTGTTACCCCAGTATAGCCAGGACAGGAGAAGCGTCAGAGATTGGATACAATGAGAAGTCCTGGTGTCTGGAGAGGAATGGTGATAAGTTATTTGTGACACATAAAAATAAATCAAACAATATATTGGCCAACATCCCAATACACAGAGTCAGGGTGTATCTGGATTATAAGGCGGAGCGTCTCTCTTTTTACAAGTTGGATATTCCGATCCAACACCTCCACACCTTCACTGACTTCTTCAATGAGTCCCTCCATGCTGTGGTATATGTGGGAGCAGGTTGTATAAAGATAGGTGGGGGGGAGGGCGACAGGACATGTGACAAATGTGCCTAGAGACTTGTGACATCACAGGAAGGTTGATTATGATTGGTGGGATCTTCTATCGTGTTAAGTGGTGGATTTAGCCTAGGTTTATTGTGACCTGAAAGTCGTGTGATTTTTGATGTGACTTGAAGCAATGCCTGTGTATTCTTCAGATCTATGGACCTCAAGTCACATCAAAGTAGGACAAAAGTAGTACAGGGACTACATTGAAGTCGCACAGATATAAACGGTACTCATTGAAAATCATGGGGTACGACTTGTCATGCGACACAGGACTGCAAAGTCGTATGACAAGACCCACTAGTGGAAACGTAGCCTTATGCTCCTGCTGGGTCGCCTATCATTCAAACATCCATAAAATTCCTGATATGTTTATGGTCGAGACTACGTTTCCCAGCATGCCCTCAGAACATGGCTGTGCAAATTATTGGTTCAAACGTGTTAGTAAAACTGTAATTATAATCGCAACTACCCATGCCATGTAACTCTGAATCTATGCCGTCGTAAATTTAAGCGTATTCTGGAAACCAGATACGCTTAAATTAGGCCAAGATACGAGCGGCGTAAGTCTCCTACGCCGTCGTATCTTAGGGTGCATATTTACGCTGGCCGCTAGGTGGCGCTTCCGTTGATTTTGGCGTAGAATATGCAAATGAGCTAGATATGCCGATTCAGAAACGTACGTGCGCCCGGCGCATTTTTTTTTTACGTAAGGCTTTTTCCGGCATAAAGTTAGTCGAACAAAAAGCTGGCCTAACCAATGTTAAGTATGGACGTCGTTCCAGCGTCGAATGTTGAAATTTGTAAGTCGTCCGTGAATGGGGCTGCACGTAATTTACGTTCACGTCGAAACCAATACGTCCTTGAGGCGTACTTTGGAGCAATGCACACTGGGATATGTCCACGGACAGCGCATGCACCATTCGTTAAAACTGTCAATCACGTCAGGTCACGAATTATTTACATAAAACACGCCCCCTGTTCCTTATTTTAATTAGGCGCGCTTAGGCCGACCTATTTACGCTACGCCGCCGTAACTTAGGAGGCACGTGCTTTGTGAATACAGCACTTGCCTCTCTGACTTACGGCGGCGTAGCGTAAAGACGATACACTACGCCGGGTCAAAATTAAGCCGCCCTACCTGAATCCAGCTATCAGTATAGATTATTTTATTTGCAAGTAATGCCTCATGTAGTACAGATATGCTTAAGAAGATAGATCCCCCTCCTCACTATGATGTCATTTCATACCGGTGGTTCCATATTTATTTTTAGGTTAATCTTTGGTACCCCCACATATGTTTGTGCCCTCCTGGGGAGGACATTTCCCTGAGGCCCTTTTGTCAACCCCCCCAGACTTGTTGTTGCATGGTACCGTATATACACGAGTATAAGCATTTTTTTGTGTGCTGAAAATGCCCCCCTCGGTTTATACTCGAGTCACCTTTTTGTGCCTGATCTTCCGGGGGGCACATGTAACCCCACTCTTCCTCTACAAGTGTGGAAAGTTTGTTGTCCAAGGGAACTACGGCCGGGGAGCACCGATTTTTCAAAACCGGGAACCCCTTCCATAGACTCCCATGTTAAACGGTAATTTCTCCAGTGATTTTGGGGACCCGGTACCGGCCGGTCGTAGGTCCCCTGGACCCGGAACTTGGCACACATGTAGCACTATTTCTCCTCTACACGTGTGCAAAGTTTGTTGTCTGGGAGACCTACAGCTGGTGAGCACCGATTTTTGTTAAAGACAGGCACCCCTTCCATAGACTCCCATGTTAAACATTGGTCTAGTCATGGGCACAGTGAGGCATGCACATGGGCACAGTGAGGCATGCAGATGGATGCCCTAGGCTTATACTCGAGTCAATACGTTTTCCCAGTTTTTTGTGTTAAATTAGGTGCCTCAGCTTATATTCGGGTCGGCTTATCCACTCGTATATATACGGTACATGCTGTACAGCCATACAGATGTAAGCCTACAATCTATATGTTGGATATGATATGTGACATTGTTTATTATGTTGTTTTTCTGATCTATTTAGCGTTCAATAGCAATACCTTCAAGCGGAAGTAAACCCATCTATAAAACCAGTTTTATTTCCGGCACGTGCCAGAAATGTAACACTCCCATTGGCTGTGCTCTCAATCAAACATCCAATGGCTGGTGTCATAACTTATCACATGTGCAGCATCATGGCAGTTGTAGAATAAACATAGGCAAAGATGGCAGCTTCCTTGGCTAAAAACAAAAAATATATACAAAAACGATAATTTTTTCCCTCAGTTTAGTCCGATATGTATTCTTTTACATATTTTTGGTAAAAAAAATCGCAATAAGCGTTTATTGATTGGTTTGCGCAAAAGTTATAGCATCTACAAAATAGGGAATAGTTTTATGTAATTTTTATTAAAAAAAAAATAGTTTTAGTAGTAATGGCAGAGATCGGCAAATTTTATCATGACTGCGACATTATGGCGGACACATCGGACG